>NC_069098.1:13099125-13399125 GCF_947172395.1 Bicyclus anynana
TAAAACCAAGGACTTCGATATCGAGCGAGCGAGCTATGCTTAGAGTTTCTCTGCGTGATCGAATCAGGAATGAGGAGATCCGCAGACGAACCAAAGTCACTGACATAGCTCAGCGAGTCGCGGAGCTGAAGTGGCAATGGGTAGGCCACATAGTTCGAAGAGCCGATGGACGTTGGGGTCTCAAGGTGCTGGAATGGCGACCCCGCATTAGAAAGCGCAATATTGGTAGACTCCCCACACGGTGGACCGAAGACATCAATCGGGTTGATGTGTATAAAGCGGGTCATCATCATCATCTCGGAATTGGCTGGGGACGCTCTTGGGTAGGTTGGTTCCTTTTTATAAGCCTTAGGGTGGCCGCTCACTGTCAATTTTTAGTTGGCCGATAGTTGGACGACTTTTTAATTGTGCGTGTTATAGATGGACAGATGTGCGGACTGCCATACAACGCTATACCTGTTCTATACTCGGCCGTTTAGTCGGCCAACTAAAAGTTGTAAGTGTGCGGGGGCCCTTACCGATTTCTATCCATGTGTCGTCACAGCCAGCGTCCAGTCGCGCCGCGCGCACCGCCTCACGCAACGCGTGTGTAATTACCGCTGCGAGGCAGAAGGCAGGTTCGCCCGACGCTGTGACAAAGAACAACATTGTTGTTAGTAACAGCATTTTATTGTTGTTGTAACATTGTTGTTAGTAACATTGTTGTTGTTGCAAGAAAGATATTTTAAAGGATTTTATCGACTATCTAACTTATTACTCTACACAGCTGGTAAATATTCTAGATTTAAAACATCTAGCATCAGGTTAGCAATGGCGTTCAGGTGGATCATCATTAACAACCCATATTCAGCTCACTGTTGAGCACGAGTCTTCTCTCAGGATGAGAGGGGTTAGGCGTTAGTCCACCACGCTGGCCCAATGCAGATTGGCAGACGTCACACACCTAGAGAATTAAGGAAATTCTCAGTTATGCAGGTTTTCTTACGAAGGTTTTCCAAGAATTATCCATGTTTATGTGATTTTAAGAAATGATTTATCACGTGTCTCAAACGGCGAAGGAAAAACATCGTGAGGAAACCTGCATACCTGAGAACTTTCTCGATTCTCTGCGTGTGTGAAGTCTACCAATCTGCATTGACCAGCGAGGAGGACTATTTGTCCCAACATTGTGACAGGAGACTCGAGCTCAGCAGTGAGCCGAATATGGGTTGATAATAATGATGACGATATAAAAATGCCTATTACTTTTAAAGGACAAAAAATATTGTAATGTAAAGTAGGTAGGTATATTATTTATTTCAAGAACTTGACAATATTCAATGTCAAACTTTTGCAGAGTTAAACGTGCGTAGAGAATATCAGTCAACCCAAAGTCAAATATCGGCTTTTCGTTCCCGCACGTAGCTCCGTAGTCAGGCTTTCCCGGAAAATAAAATGAATTTTCAATCACACATCACAAACTTTCAAAACGTGATGTGTATGCCTATCCAGTTATTTCGTGTCATATTAAGATAGGTATCCACATATACGCATGAAACGTAATGGACGCATCGCATTAAGCGGATTTTTTAATTTTACGGTAGATTCGTGCGATCCGTACGATCATCGATCGTAGATCGTTAGATGGGCCTCAAAGCGTCGCGGAATTTTCATTGGTTTCGCACATTGAGTACGTCATCACTCCTAACACATTTCTCTTTAATCATGTTGTGGCTTGTGTTTTTACACTTATAATATAAACACGAAGGCATAATTAAGGGATTCAAATAAAAAAAAAATATATTTTTTCAAGTCTACGTTCACTCACAGCATGCGCTTGATAAGTACTAAGATGTGCGTGCACGTCTTTAGGTAATGACATAAAATTGTGCGTTCTCTAATACGGAGGGGCCCATCTAACGATTTATATCGATGCGTACGATGCTATGCGTCCGATGCGATGCGTCCGATACGTACTATGAGGATCTGTGAACGATTACTATTAACCGAATGAAGGATTTCGTATTTAGAATGAAAATGAAAATCAGTTTCAGGAGTCAGTGCCCTGTGAGTTTTAAAGTAAACATACATCACGTGTTATTGTAGACTTGTTATAGACGTCTTCGGATCTATCTTGGGATTTGATAACTTCACATTTTGTGGCTTTACCATTTGTTAGGTTGTATAACTTTGCGTAATCTATACTAATATTACAAAGAGGTAAAGTTGTAGGGGGTAATCTCTGGATCTACTGAACCGATTTCGAATTTTTTTTACCACTAAAACGCTACGTTTTTTGTGAGTGTTGTAGGCTATTTATTTTATCCCCGTATTCCTACGGGAACGGGAACTACGCGGTGAAACCGCGGGTGTAGGCTAGTCTTCTATATTTAATCGTGAGGAAACCTGCATACCAGAGAATTTTCTAGTCTCTATTCGTGTGTGAAATCTGCCAATCCGCATTGGGCCAGCGTGGTAGACTATAGCAATAACCCCTCTCATTCTGAGAGGAGATTCATCTCAGCCTTGCGTCGAATATGGGTTGATAATGATGATAATGATGATCTCGGTAAAAAGACAATGGTTTTCTACTTACTCGTATCATCAGTTGGACCATCATCCTTTATTAATGGATCTACTGGCTGTTCCAGACCTCCCTCCAATTAGAAGGGATAAAATATCGAAAACTATATAATCATCCAGAAAATTAAAGGTTTAGTGGATGAATTTCTTACCTTTCGATTGTAAAACTCCATGTATGTTGGTGGAATTTCTGCGGAAATATATTCTGAAATCCGCAGGTATGTCTTTTATCCCGGGAGGTTTGTAAGTCCACGTGCGGTCAGTGAGCAATTTTCCCGTTTTATCATCGTAAACAGTTTTCTCTGACGTCCAGTATCCTAAGCCCATTATGAACGCTCCCTCGATCTGAAAGCGTATTATAGATGTGTTTGTTATTTGGTGTTAACATACTTGTAAATAAGTGTTTGACTGTTATCACGATTCTATACTTAATACCTAAATTAAAAGCGAAAATGAATTTCTTTGCTTGTTGCTTTCACGCCTATATCACTGAATTAATTTTAACAATTCTTACACAAATGGAAAGCTAAATTATGAACGAATAACATTTCTAATGAATGAATACAAGAACAAAAGCATTGGTAAGGTAAAAAAGGTATGGATGGTCCTTTAAAATATCTTGACGACGATAAAGTAAAGTTGGTATTTTATACCTCAAAAATAAATATATAATAATTCCTGCATTCCAGTTATCTGTTACTCGTGTTTATAGACCGTGTATATATCTAATCTATTATCTAATGGAAATTTAAATCTAAATCATTAGAAATGCCTACAACGTACGTTTGGAACCCTAAAAACTGTTCAGTTAAAATTGACGGACACTACACACGGACGATGTAACCGTAGCATTATGAATATCAAAATTAAACCACATATGAGTCGTGGCTTAACTGGTACAATTATTGTGTGGAGTTAGAATACCGTATGTTGTGGAACATCAATAAATTAAAAAATAATCACCTGTCCAACATCGATCTCAGGATTTAAACTTCTTCCAGTATCTTCAAGAAGATCAACTCGCAATACATCATGGTTCCCAGTCAGAATATCGACTTCAACCTCCAATGCTATAACACCATATATGTCGTAATTCTGCACAGGCGCATCCTTAGTGAACATGTAAGATGCGTGTAGATACACTTGACGTTTATATGCTTCTTGCACTAAATCTTCCCACGAAGGATTCCCAAGTTCCTCCCGTATAGGCTTCAATCTATCCATCAATATTTCACACGCTTTCAAACAAGCATATGCAATGCATTCGCTGCCAATGCTACCGCCAGTTGGCATGCAATTTGGGGATGTGAAACTTGAGCTCGGCATAATTGAAACCTTTTCTAAAGGAATACCTAGAGCATATGCGCAGACTTGAGCTGTTTTTGTATTGATGCCTTGTCCCATCTCAGTGCAACCATGAGTGATGGCAACAGTACCGTCGCCATGGTAAATCGTGATCAAACAATTAAAAGGTCCAAAGTAAAACAGATCATAAGTCATCGGCATCAATTTAAGGGCTCGTTTTCTCCATCTGTTGTTAGTATTGAATAATTTTACATCTTCCAATCTGGTGTCAAAATCAGAATCTTTTTTTAATTGTTCTATTAGGTCCGGAATTGGGTTATCTTCTTTACTCATGTTAGCCAACCTTACAGCTATCGGGTCTTTGCCTAAAGCGTGCGCTATTCTTTCCATTACATATTCTGTAACTGCAATACCTTCTGTTGAAGCTGTAATAAAAATTAATTTCATAGTTATACATTAAGTTAAAATAATATGTACCTAGGTGGACCGAGGACATCGAACACATAGAGATGCTGATGGATCGAGGCCAAGCTGTTTTTAAAGTTGATCCAAGTATATATCCAGTAGTAGACGTCTATCGGCTGTTAATAGTGATGGTGATGATGATCATGATGACGCAAACCTGGAACTCTGCACCACGTAAAATAAAAACGCATATATTGATACTATACCCCCTATAGCCCCTGCTAGGTACATTGAAGACATCAACCAGATTGCAGGGAGCCGCACTACGTAGTGTTTTTGAAGTCAAGTCTATAACCTGCAGTGGGCGTCTATCGGTGTGTCTAAACCTGGAGCTCTGCACTACGTAAAACAAACGCATATATTGATCGAAACCCTGCTAGGTACACTGAGGACATCAAGCAGATTGCAGGGAGCCGCTGGATGCTTCCGGATCGAGACTGTGGTGTTTTTAAAGTCGATTCAAGCCTATATCAACAGTTTACGTCTGATCATGATGATGATGATGATGATGATGATGATGATGATGATGATGATGATGCAAACCTGGAGCTCTGCACCACGTAGCTGAAGGTGTGTCAGTGATAGCGCTGGACGCCTCGATGCGCCAACGCTTAGAGTTGTAGCAGTTGGGGAAGTGAAGCACCGTCATCGGCGATATGGTCTCGTTGTTTGAGCATCCATTGTCTTGGTAGTATGTGATGTTGAGGTATTGTATTTCTCCATTGTCGTTCACACCTGCCTGAAAATGAGGAGACAGGGGTAAATTGAGCAATCTAAAGCCTCAATAGCTCAACGGTAAGAGCAATTGGAGTCATCACCGAGGAGTGGTAGTTCGATCCCCGCCTAGTTGGTCTATTGTCGTACTCACTCCTAGCACAGTCTTTCCCGACTAGTTGGAGGAGATTGGGAATATTGGTCATATTATAAAAAGATATGGCAAATATTATTTAAAAAAAAAATCTATGCACCTGCCTTGTTGGTCCAAGTTGCCTTGGAAGTCTTGGGTTCTAATCCAGGGTCAGGCTGTATGAGATACTCAGTTTTTTTCTTCTAAGAAATTTTCAGACTGAAATTGGGAAGTTGATGGTGTTATGCTTAGGACGTTAAGCCTTATTATTAACATCTGATAGTCATTTTTTTATTTTTTTCAATACTTTACAAGTTAGCCCTTGACTACAATCTCAAGTGATGATGCAATCTTATGGAAGCGGGCTAGCTTGTTATGAGGAGGATGAAAATCCACTTGTCTTTCGGTTTCTACACGACATCGTACCGGGACGCTAAATCGCTTGGCAGTACGTCTTTGTCAGTAGTGTGGTAACTAGCCACGGCCGAAGCCTCGCACCAGCCAGACCAAGACCAATCAAGAAAAGCTCAACCAGCCCAGCCGGAGATCGAACCCAGGAACTCCGTCTTGTAAATCCACTGCGTGTACCACTGCGACACGGAGGCCATCAAATTTGTCTATAAGTATTTGTATTATAAAGAGGATACATTTAATTGTTTGTTTCTTTGCATTAAATAGGCTCCCGAAACTACTAAACCGAATTTAAAAGTTATTTCATTGTTGGGAAAGTACACCGTGCAATAGGCTGTATTTTATCCTGAGTGCAATAGGCTATATTTAATTTTCGTATTCCTACGGGAACGTGAATTACGCGAAAAACTGCATGATGTCTGCTAGTTTTTCAAAAATTAAATGAATGACAAAATGTATCTCATCTAAAATGTTAAAGTTAGTTTCTAATAACATAGTCTATATAGATCCATAAAAACATTTAAAATGTGCTCTATTTAAATCTTGATTAACTTTTAACGCTTTTACAACATTAAAAGTTAAATCAAGATTGAAGAAACTTTGTTGAACGCAAACTCTAAGTAGTTAATTTCAAGTAATCTAACTTTACAAGCACGTTTAAACAATAATATATTATGAATTAGGAGAACCATTTAATTTACAGAAACAGGCATCGTTTAGGTTATAATTTATCGTTATCAGTATATTATATTTTTGATTAGAGAGATGATATGGAGCTTAGACCCACCATGCAGCCTAACTAGCCCGTCATTCCGCAATGTGGTGGGAATGTGGTATCTCTGTAGTAACCTGGCCCTATAGAGTTTTACATTACACGGAGAGAATTAGAGAATTATATAAATAACATAAAATTGAAAATTTTGAAATACCCCCGAATGTCATGAAATTATTTATTACACTCACGATCAAGTCATCAATATTCTCTTTCAGTGCGCTTTCATTTGAGACCCCACTCGAGTATATTTGCAGACATTCAGTTGTTCCCATTTTCAACCCCCACAACTTTTAAACGGCTCAACCGATTTTCATCAAACATATCTAAGAACACTCGCCCGTAAGTCACCTTTCATACAAAAAAAATTAAATTGAAATCGCTTCAATTCATGGTGCCACAGACAGACATATAGACAGACACCTCAAACTTATAACCTTCTTTTTGCATCGAGGGTTAATAACACAGTTGACAGTAATACGTCTAAAACAATACGTTTTTATCAAAGTATAATATGTTGAGTGTGTATGACAACTTACAGCCGCAAAATAAGTTTATCTTATTTTTGGATTCAACACAATAATATGTTGGGGACATTTCATTAAATAAAAGTGACAGGTGTTTAAGAGAAACGAACTGGATAAAACATAAACAAAGAAAATAAATGTTAACAATGACTATCTACTGACATCCACGTGTGTTACAAATCTATATAAATACTAGCGGACGCCCGCGACTTCGTCCGCGTGAAACTCGATGTAAACTTTCAACTACCCCTATCCTACCCCTGCCCTACCCCTACCGTACCCCTACCCTACCCCTACCCACGGACGATTCGAAAAACAATTAGGGGTATAAAAAATAGATGTTGGCCTATTCTCATAGATACCGGATAAGCACAAAAAATTTCATCAAAATCGGTCAAGCCGTTTCGGAGGAGTATGGCAACGAAAACTGTGACACGAGAATTTTATATATTAGATACATTGATCTGTTATTTATTATTTGTGACATTAAACTCTTTTTCACAAATACCGCAATAACCATGAACTAACCAGCATTCCGAACCGGTGGTAGAATCTTTACAAATAGTCAACTGACATGTCAAAAGTGCTTGTAAACTGAGCCTACTTTTTCAATTGAATTTTGAATTTTTTTTTGCATTTTTAAGCGATTAAAAGTAACCAACATCTAACTCAGTTAAATCAATTCAATAGATTAGCCACAGTAGATATAATAAGGATTAGCCTTAAAAAGATAACACTCAAACAGACTTAACTATTTACATTCTAGCAGATGCCCCGCGGTTTCACCCGCGTCGTTCCTTTCCAGTGGGAATAAGGAGCATAGAACACTCGCAAATAACGTGGCAAAAGAAGAGATTCAGTCTAGAGACAAAAGAAGAGATTCAGTTTTTCACAAATCCCGCGGGAACCAATGATTTTTCCGGGATATAAAGTAGCATATATGTTTCACAATAACCTACTCTATTTGCCCGTGAAAGTCCCACTAAATTTCGTACAGTCTTTCTAAAGATTAGCTCGGACAAACAGACAGATAGTTTTTTTTAAAAAAAGCTTGAATGTGTTTTTTTATCGTGTAAATATAAATAACTATAAGCTCTTGGGAAAATAATTATCTTGAAATCACAGACCGCCTTTTAAATTTTATTGTAATGTATTGATTCTGTATTTTTATACTTACTTCGAATTTGCAATATGTTGAAGCTCTTTTGCCTATTATTCTCATGTTCTCTTCTACGGATAGAATGAATCGGCACGGTTTGCCATGCAGGTGCGAGACCAAGGCCGATGCGCAAGCAATTTGTGCTGACCTGGTTATTTTTCCACCGTACGCACCGCCTACTCTTCTTACTATCACATTTACACTGAAACATATACAATCATAATCATCATCATCATCATCATCATCATCATCATCATCATCATCATCATCATCATAATTCGTTAAATTTTTGACAAATTCAATAAGTACGATGTGACTGTATTTTTGTACATTGTTGAATGATGTTGTTGGTTTGATCTATTAAACTCATTGTCGCTTCGAATTCAACGCTTTTTTACAAACTTATCAACGTCAAATCAAATCAAATCCTTTATTTGCTGATACAGTTTACAAGGTCTTAATAAATAAATATAATCTGTTCTGTATCACGCCCGATTGGCATGCAAAATATTATATTAGTTACATTTAAATCATTCCAGAAATTACTTTTAACACAATATTACGTATCCATGTTTTTCGTCGCTTTTCCAGGAGAAAAACAAATTTTTGTCGTCAGATCCATCACTATGTTTCAAAATAAATCAGAAATTTTTGGCTTCATTATGAATCCTTACTAACTGATAGTTTATATGTAGTTTCATACATTTAAACTAACTATTAGTACATTAGATAACCCAGAAACTTATGTTGTCTTAATTTTTTATATTATAAAAACATTCAATTATAAAATGTATGTAGGTATACATAATATTGCTGAGTCCAAAGTATAAAAACCAATTTGTATTTTCAGTACTTTTTTCATACATATTGAAAAATGCTGTTATTAAAGTTTACCTATTAACGGGAACATTTAGGCACTGTGCCACAGCAACACTTGTTAAATCTAGCCACTGTGTCGACGAGTAAACATCTAATCCATTCTCTGTGGGCACAGTTACACACGTCTGTGGCTCCATGTAATAATGATATTGGGTTCCAAAATCTAGTTCATCACTTATCACTTTCTTAGTATCATGACCAACGTCAGTTGGCTCAACAACTTGATCGTTAGACACTCTGTTACTCTTCTCTGGTGATGATAAAACACTTTTAACTGTTAATAATGGTTTTTTAGACGGCGTTGATTCATATTTCACTTTGACTAACTTAGCGGCACGGTTGGCAATTTTTTCTCTATTGGCCACTATAATTGCAACTGGTTGTCCGTAAAATTTTACTTCATGGTCGCATAAGATTTCTTCTTCTGATCGTACAATGGAAATATTTGTAGGGGTGAAGTTGTTCTTCCCTGGTATATCTTTGGCAGTATAGAATGCTGTGACGCCTGGGATTTTCTGCAAAATGAATCCGAATAAAGTGTTATTGTGATCATCATTATCAACCCATATTCGGCACACTGCTGAGGTCGAGTCTTTTCTCAGAATGAGAGGGGGTAGGCCAGTAGTCAACCACGCAGAGAATTAAGACAATTTTCAGGTGTGCAGGTGTCCTCACGAAATGTTATTTTACTAATTTGGAAAATATACGGGTTTGTCCACAAGAAAGAAGTATTACCTATCTGGGAAGATTATAGACTACTCTGCGAAAATAATTTACGAGTAATATAATGTTTTGTGAATTGACTGTCTCTATGAGAGTCTACACTAAGAAAATAATTAAAGTTGCCTCTCCCTGTCCTGTTTGGTTCTGTTTTGTTCTGTTGTATTCTAATTCATGGTAAAATAATTACACAGAAACACCATTTTGGAACACGGGAGAAAACATAAGTTTCTTTTATTTAAACAAGGATATTTTAAGAACTTGTAAAAAAATTTGAAAGCCTATTGTAAATTCTACTCAGATGCAAGACATGTTACCATGTTGGACCATAGAACTAAACATATGTTTAGTAACAGCGCTAAGCTAACAATATGTAGACTTACCAAAGCTTCAGTACAATCAAAACCGGCCAATACACTACCGGGTATGACGTCCGCAGTAACGAACGCTCCATACACTTCGTTTGTTTGACTTGACAGATCATTTGCGAAGGTCGCCTCTCCGCTACATTGGACCAATGCTTCTAACTTCGGCACTGGTTTGTTCAGTGGCCATATGGCCTCATCTGTGTCATATGTTTGCGTCCCTTTTGAAGTGTGTCGTTTGATTGCCGACCCGCCAGAACGGTAATTCGCGTTAATGTTTCCTTCAGGGCACAGACTTAAAACTGCCTGAAATTATTTTAGAATTTAAACTATCGTGAAAGTTATTCATATTAATTGATTATGAAACAACGGCTAAAACTCACGTGATATTACGTCGGAGTATGCCCACTCAACCCCTCTCCCAGCGCGCAAAGCGAGCAGCAGCGCGTCGCGCAGCCGCTTCGCAGTTTGGATCGTGCCGCGATGCAAGAACCATGACTAAGGGCCCCGTATGGATTCGAAACGAGTCTGGCATACTCCGACCTTATATCACGTGAGTTTTAGCCGTTGTTTCATAATCAATTAATATGCTTGAAATTAATTAGAGTTATAAATGCAACATTTACTTTAAAGAGTAAATGTATTTAATTATAAATGATTCATTCAGTTATTTTTTTAATTCACACAAGTATAGAATAAAGGGAGGGATTTTAAAGTTTCATACGCAAAGTATTATTAGTATTATATTATAAAATATATCAAAATCTAAATAATTTAAAGAAAATCGTTTATTTCTGAATGCTTCTATAAAATATTCTTAAACAGTAACATCTGGGTCTTACGGATAGTATTCTTCGTATTCCAAACCAAATATCATGATTACATGAATAATGTATTTATTTGCCGCATCTTATAAACTATTGATTCAGTTATTTTTGTAATTCACACAAGAATAGAAAAAAACGATGGATTTTAAAGTTTATACACTAAGTATTACAACGATAATCCTGGGTAAGTTAAAAAAGGCAAAAGGAGAAAATACATTTGGTAATATCGGAGTCGCTATTCTCAAATTCAGATTCCCAGAATAAACGTCCATAGACAAAATATGCAAACCAATAGGCTAATAATATATTGCACCTTCCCGCTCTTTCTTCAGTCCTTTCGTCAGGGGTTCCCTGGTAGAGATTGCTTATAGCAATAAGGCCACCTTTCCATGCTTCATCATTATCAACCCATATTCGGCTCACTGCTAAGCTCGAGTCTCCTCTCAGAATGAGAGGGGTTAGGCCAATAGTTCACCACGCTGACCCAATGCGGATTGGCAGACTTCACACACTCAGAGAATTAAGAAAATTATCTTATGTGCAGGTTTCCTCACAATGTTTTCCTTCACCGTTTGAGAAACGTGATATTTAATTTCTTAAAATGCACACAACTGAAAAGTTGGAGGTGCATGCCCCGGGCCGGATTCGAACCTCCGACTCCGGAGGCAGAGGTCATATCCACTGGGCTATCACGTCTCTCAATGCATTTACATGCTTTTTCTTTTGTAATTTTGGGTGCAATAAAGTATCTACTTCTTACTTTCTTAATCATGTTGTAACCCTACTAACCTTATAAAACAGAGCTAAAGCAAGTAATTTTCTATATTTTGTGGACGGTTCTGGAGGCGCTTCCACGGGATCAATTTCTTCTTGTAAACTTTTCAAAGCTATTTGTAACGTTTCGTCAGTAAAAGGATCTTGGTTGACTAAAACTTCTTCTGTTTTATTGGCATGAACAAAGTCAGGTGACACACCACCGTAAACAATTGTAGCTTTTTCAATTACGTTTAGATTTTGTTTAAATTTAAACAAAACACCGGCGTTGAGAATCGCATGAGCGTTTTGAGATCGAGGCATAATCTGTAAAAGTAATATCATTATTAGTTAAGTATTCTACATGCCTTTTATATGAGACACATAAAATTAATAGCTGACAACACTGCGATATTACTTGGCTAGCTTATAGTACAAGATCCGGCATTAGCAATAAATATCCTCATCTGTTATTCATTTAGGACAAGAAATAAATGATAGATAATATTTATATTGACATATTGCACATAGGTTGCCGAGTAAAATTTCACCCGGTGAGTATTAAGTGATTTTTTTTTAAATTTATTTAATCTATTTCACTCTTTGCTTAATTAATAAAAACCGTACACTAGTTAAAAGAATATACCCTACATAATTGAAAATGTAAAGATTGCCTGCTTCCACGCTGCAATTGTGGGGTTGCCAATATTAACATTTAAATATTGTTATACAAATGCCCTCATCAGTTATTAATAGTCATCTAATATGTCAAATGAAAGCTTATTTTATTCTTATTAACTGTATTAAGTTGGCTTTGATCTAGTTCATGGTTTCCTAGATTTTGTATAAAAATGTGCAATCCGCAATTTAACTAGGCAACCTACTTGCAATGTGTCCCTGTGAATATTGTTTATCATTTATTTCTTATCACTTATAATAACAGATGAGGGTATATGTAACTAATGTCGGATCTTAGACCATTAGGTAATGAGACTTATAATTTTATTATTATTGTTATTTCATTTTTGTTCTCTAAAAAAGGTTCATCGATTAATATTAAAATATCGTATTACCTTGTAAGTTTTGATTTTACTTGTACTTGATAATGGTGGTAGCATTACGTTTAGGATCACTTTTCTTTTCATATCGTATTTTAAAAATTCCGATAAAGTTATTTTGCAAAATTTGTTAGATTCTTCAGCTAAAAATAAATGAAGTAAAGAATGTTAATTTAATTATTTATTTGTTGAGATTTCGTTTGTAAGCTTTTGTTAATCTTACCTATTGTTATCATTCCTCCAACCGTTTCAAAAAGCAAAAAGAGATCGGAAGGAAATTCATTATTTAGGTGCTTTAGGTATAGATTTCCTCCGATTGTGCCAATCTGAAATGAATGATCATATTAATTGAAATCAATTGAAATATAAAATTTTTATTTTGAATAATAAAACCCATGTAAAATACCTTGCATGACTAGAATCAATCATTTTAAGTAATTTATATTATAAATCAAGTTAAGCTTTTCTGATACATTTTAAACAAAATTTTCATCTTGTTTTGCGTTTGTAAATAAATCTGTGTTTATTTAAATTTTAATATTTGTACTTACGTTCCGTACTGGAATATGGGCCACTAAATCCAAATGATCATACAATTCTTTCAAATAAGCGAAATTTTCGTTTTCTGTGGACAGTTTTTGAAAAACCTCCATCATTTCCGTCAACGGCATACCAGCTCCCAATATTAGATTTACGTCCAAAATATGTCCTTTCAGTTCTGATACACTGAATATATCTATTACGTATTTCGGATATTCAGTTATGTGATACACTCCTAAAATTAATTCAGCCATCAAGAACAATGAACATTTTAATATAATAGGAATTTTAGGAAGCCTGGAATTTCGTTAGCCTTTGCTCCTACCATAGATAAGTAGCGGTAGCCAATTATGGAGTTTGAACCATGATGACTTTGATATTTTCTATTTAAAGAAATTATTCATTTTAAAATAAAGCAGAAAAATATACATTCAAAAAAATACGTTTTATGTCTTTATATCATGAGAAATCATGTCTCCATTCGCCATTCTGTTAGCTTTAAGACAACGCTTCACTAGAGATATTTAAATATCTATTTAATCTTTAACAGTGTTTTTCGAAGGGTTGTCGCGAAGGAAAGTGATTGGCGTTTTGGGACAGTATTTCTCATGTTATTGAGGGTCAGGACACTTAATACCTGCTATCTTAAATAAAGCGTATTGTTTACTTTTACTGTGAATAATTCGACATAATATAAGAAATCATATTCCCTATCACCAGTTACATAACTTTGCAGCAACTCTTTGGAAAACACTGTTAAAAGTTAAACTTCAAGGGTTTCTAGCAAAGAGTTAGCACACAGCTTAGTGTCTAGTAAATATAGTAGTCATTTGGACGATTGAGGATTTGAGACCTGGTTCCTTAGCCACCACAGTTCAAACTCCATAATTGGCTACCGTACGGACATAGGAGAATAGGCTGACGAATTTTCAGCCTACATTAAATAAAGTATGTCTAGACACCGCAGGCTCTCGGTCCAAAAAGTTACGTATAATAATATACCTTGTCCTGTATTTCCAGCTATTAATTTGTAATCATCACATTGGGCTATTGTTTTGAAAACATCACACAATTTGAACAATTTAAACCAGTTATAATTTGCACCTTTTAATATAAGAATATCATTTTTACTATTTTCAATAACACACCAATCTTCCTTGTGATATTTTCCGTTTACTTTTTGTGTTAATTTTTTATTATGTTTACAATTTTCTTTACATTTAACTCCGCAGCATTTAAAAACAGCCATGTCTTCTAAATCAATTAGCTTGTTTTTGAGATAATCATCAGCGTCACTTGCAAAGCTTTTGAAGGCATCCGCTATTGGTCGGTAACCAGTGCATCTGCACATGTTGCTTGCGAATGAGTTTTCTACTTCCTCTGCAGTTAAATTTTTATTTTTTGCTGTGTACAAGCTGAAAATAAAATGTCCATTGTAAAACGAAGGATATCTTACCATGACACTAGCAGAGCCCCCGCAGTTTCACCCGTGTAGCTCCCATTAATTCCCATTCATTAGGATTAATACCTTGTCTATGTTATATAACCGATAAATATAGGGGTGTGCACAGGGTCTTTAACTAGGGTATGCATACATGTAAAATTTGGTTACAAAATGGTAAATTCCTTCTCCTAAGCAGGTTAGTAATGACTACTCAGGGTAGGCAGTGCATTTTTGCAGTTATGGAGTGCACGCCACTGCCGATAATGTTAATACCTTTCGATCAATAAAAAAAAATATTAAGACAGGTTGGAGCCTATTTGTTACACACAAAACAACAATTGAAACAAACAAAAATCAAATCATATCTCTTTATAAAATTAGTATAGAAGTTTAGATTATTGAATTATTGAAATCAAGTGAACTGTCAATTTATTTACATTTTTACACTAAGATTAGAGTCGACATAGATCAAATTTAAGAAATGAAATCTCATAAATTTTATAAGCTGGTTTAAAGGCAAAAGAAGATTAAAAACACACCAAGGGAACAGCGAAAGAATCGGAATGTCAATTTTGTATATTAATTGCTATTTCGGATAGCTAAGAGTTTAATATAAAGGAGATGGTCCAAAATTCGGGAGGTAAAATCTAAATTTACTTTTAAGAAAATTTTTCGACTGTATTTGTTAGATTGCCAAAAAGCAGACTGTGGCAATTATTAATTATTAATTATTAATTAATAGTTATATCAATTATTAATTATTAATTAATAATAAACAATTAATGCTATATTTCTTTTTTTTTTTTCCTTTTTTTTCAAATTTTTCTTTTCTTTTGTGTTTGCTAGCCTTTGAGATTAATTTTTTTTTTTTTTTTTTGTATGTATTAGTTTTAAGTTATTATGTAGGTATGTGTTGTGTTAACAAATAAATGATTTCTATTCTATTCCAAATTCCAATTTAATTTCCAATAAAATTTAAAAACCCAGGATAAGTCATTGTACCCCAGCGGAAATAAAAGAAAATATTTTTTTTAACTATTTTTGATTATACAAATCTACAAATTTATTTCTTTTAATTCTTTCGAAATAATATTAATTCTCCCAAGAAATGCAACAGTACTACAGGTAATCATGGCGGATTGATGACGTTTTCAATGCAGTAATCGATTTGACGTTTACTGTCAATTGTCATGTCATAGTTGCTTTAAGGGCGCCATCTTGTTATAACTCAAAAACTTGGGTTTTAATTTTATTTATTTCTTTATATTTAAATTTTAATAAATTCCTTGTATTTTTTTGTAATCTTAATGATACGGGGTACAACAGTGGACCTGAAATGGACCATCTCCTTTTGTTACAATTTTATATAATTTATTGATACTTTAAATTGTCTTTAGGTGGTACAGAGTCATGATAACCCAGTGGATATGACCTGTTCCTTCGATTCGTAGGTTCGAATCGTGATCGAGCATTCACCTCAAACTTTTCAGAAGTTTTAAGAATTTAAATATCACCTATTTTATGCGTTAAAGGAAAAACATCGTGAGGAAACCTGCACACCATAAAAATAATTACCTATACATATTCATAACCCATCCAGGCGTACAGTAACCGCATTGGGTGCCATTAAATTTCGCTAAACGACTCTGGACTTCATGATACCCGGTAGTCCGATTTCCGATGCCTTCGACCGTCGTTACTTCCCAACCGTGGCATGATAGGACCGACACAAGACACTGGAATTGACAAGTAAAAATTAATTTTGTCATACAATTATGAAATTCACACAAGGTGAAAGTTTGTGTAGGTATATGTTCGCGTTAAAGAAAGAAAGAGAAAAGAAAAATGCGTTCATTTCGAAATTATGCCACACATCACAATATCTCCAGTACACTAGGACATCCAGGACAATACCCTGCGATGTGTGGTTGTGTGCGTGCTGCGTTGTGTGTGATTGAAGTAATTTATTTGTTTTTTTTTCATTCTTTACAAGTTAGCCCTTGACAATCTCACCTGATGGTAAGTGATGATGCAATCTAAGATGAAAGCGGGCTAACTTGTTAGGAGGAGGATGAAATCCACGCCACTTTCAGTTTCTACACGACATCGTACCGGAACGCTAAATCGCTTGGCGGTACGTCTTAGTCGGTAGGGTGGTAGCCACAGCCGAAGCCTACCACCAGCCGATTTTGGTTTTCATTTTCAGCCAAATTGGAATAGATATACTATAGGTTATATTATTTTAATTACTTTCGTCGTAATGGAGAAAATTATTTGCTAAAAATGATTGCTTGATGACTGGCTAAATGTATTGCAAAGCATGCTGGGGACCCAGGACCTCCGTTTTGTAAATCCATAGCGCATATCACTGCGCCACGGAGGCCGTCGAAAATCCATCAAAAGGTTAAGCGCAAAGCGTGCAAAGGAAAAAGCATAATATTATGTACACATGGCCCGCTCGTCCATACGGCGAACGGAGCAGTCGCTCCAGGCGCCAAATCCTAGAGGGCGCCTAAATGATAATCCTACTCAACCGTGGACGGTACTGCGCCTGATTTCAAGTGGTGACATGGTCGAGATCTTCGCGTTCCATTCTTAGTTTACACTCATAAATTGGTAAAGGTATCTACTTATTATTAGGAACAAACAGGATAGGCGACATAATTGGATCTCGCTCCATTTTAAAATTTACTTCGGGCGGGCGCTGTATGTACATACCTATTTAAATCTAACATATTTAAACTCAGCAAAAACTCAAGCAGGCAGTACGAGTAGGGTAAAAAATAGGCATTTGTAGTCACTGTTAAATACGTTTTTAATGATGATCTTATCCTAAACAGTCTTTATTTATTAGACCTTGGTTGATGCTTATCGAATATAAAGCTAACAAAAAACGTAGTTTTTCTATTTCTATGGTAGTAGATAATTATAGTCGTTCTGCTTTCGGAAAACACCTTGGCATTGGTTGTATTAGCTCACAATACATAATTGTAAACACAAAGTAACCAGAGTGAGTCTTTACAAACTACGTGCTGAAGCCGGTGAAACCAATAAAAAAAAACAAAAGTCACGTGACTTTTGTTTTTTTTTAAAAAACTACGTTTTTATATTTGCTTTTTATTCGATAAGCATCAACTAAGATCTAATAAATAAACATAATTGTAAACACAACACATAATTATAAACACAAAGTAACCAGAGTGAGTCTTTACGAACTACGTGCTGAAGCCGGTGAAACCAATAAAAAAAAACAAAAGTCACGTGACTTTTGTTTTTTTTTTGTCTTCTCCGCATATACAAACTTTTTTCTAAATTTTTATTTAAAAAATTAACACTAACAACAATTACGTAAATAAATATAATAATCAATAATAACCAATAAAAAAATACTCCATCTTATCCGGTTCCTGTCGTACTGATTCGAGAATGTATTAGTTTTTGAATTTTGTATTTGTGACGGGTACTACACCGTGGTGTTACGTACGCTCCATCTGTGTATTATTGATTAATCTGTGATTGTAAAGTACATACAAATGTACACACACACAAACACACAGAAAGCGATTGAACGAGATATGCTCGTTGTATGTCTGCGTGATCGAATCAGAAATGTGGAGATCCGCAGAAGAACCAAAGTCACCGACATAGCTCAAAGAGTCGCGATGCTGAGATGGCAATGGGCGTGGCACGTAGCTCGAAGCCCGACATTGGGATCTCAAGGTGCTGGTTTGAAGACTTCGCACTAGGTATAGAGCACGCAGTGTTTGTCGACCTCTCACTAGGTGGACTGACGACATCAAGCAAGACCGCCATTACCTAATGACAATGAGTGCCATTAAGACATTAGCGCCGCGTCACCGGGACTTGTTTCGTAGCGCGTTTACTCACAGAGTTGACAGCGAAAGTTTTCACTTCATTGGTAGGCGGCGATGCCGCGCGGACGGAAACCACGCAAGCGCCGCATCCGCCTTCGTGGCACATCGCCTTCGTGCCGCGGAGATCCGCTACCGTGCGGATGTATTCATTCAAACTCACATCGGGACTGTACTTGCCGTCCGCTGCAATAGCAATGACAGATCACATCACATCACATCACACTAATATATAAATGCGAAAGTTTGTGAACGTACAGTTGAACGAACAGTTTGTGAACAGTGTGCCTAGTGGGAGTTTTCAATATTTTCATACTGTTACTATCACGTTGACGTAAACGCAAATTTATATGGAATTGCAACATTTGTGTAGTGGTGCCACTAGATGGCGCTATTTCAATTCCTTAGAAATTCGCGTTAACGTTACGGGACAGTAACAGTATCAAATTTCCATTAGGCCCTTTGAACGTAGAGTTAAATGTTTTTTTTGGAGAAATAAAAATCTTTAAAGTTTGTGTGTAAGCGTGTATGTTTGTTCCTCCTTTGTGTTGCGGCTACTGAAGGGATTTGGCTGAAATTTGGAATGGAAATAGATTTTACTCTGGATTAACACATATACTTTTCATCCTGGAAAAATTCATGGTTCCCCAGGGATTTATGAAAAACTGAATTCCACGCGGACGAAGTCGCGGGAGTCCCCTAGTACAACATATTTTTTAAAATAATATGTAAGAGTAGGTAGAAAACTGTCGCCTATAAACAAGTAACACTTCGTAGAGCATACGAGGGGTCTATTAATGCCTAAGTGTCGCCTTGTATTCATCAAAACTTTAGGTGTTAAATTATTGTGTAGAATAATATTTTAGCCTATGCCTACTTAGCTATTTAGCTGGGTTATGCGTACATATATATTCTGTGGTTATGACACACATCGCAGGGTATTGTCCCAGGACAATATTCTGAGCATATTAGGAGAAATTGTGATGTTTGGCATAATATTTAAGTAAATATAACATTTTCTTTATTTCATATACTATTTTCAAAAGTATTATTTTTTTAACTTTGGAGATGGGGGCTAATTTAGCCCCACTAATTTGTTAGGTGTTGCGAGTTTTTATGGTTATTAGTCTAAGTATGTTTGTTTTAATTTTTTTTCCTCGTTCCTCATAAATTTGGAAAGATCGTGTATGAGTGAGTACGGCAATAGAACAGAGGGCGGGAATCGAATCTACGATCTCTCGGCGTTGAGCAGTGATGTAGCGTGCCCAATATCAAAATTAGTTGGGGGGGCCAAACGAAGGATAAAGATTTTTTCACAAAAGAAACAGAAATGCTTCTTTAAAATACATATGACAGTGACTAAATCTATGTAGGACCGGACCTGAGAAAAATCAGATTGTTTTTTTTTTACTTTATTTATTCCTGAAGTGAAAAGGCATAAAGGCAGTTTTTTTTTTTCGGGAAGCTTTGAAAGGAAGAGTTAGGTTGTGAATTATATTTTACTAATTATTGCTTTCACACGTAAGGGGCCCCTTTACCGTATAACTATTGAGGCTGGTGTATAATTTTGGAATATTAAGTAAAACGACGCCCTGCGGGTCTACCCGCGTAGTACCCTTTCCTGTCAGAATACGACAGCTAAATGACACTCACAAACAACATGATTTTCTATTGATAAAAGAATTTTCAAATTTGTTTCAATAGATTCAGAGATTACCCCTAAGATACCACAAACTTTACCTCTTTATAACATTAGTATAGATTTACAAGACAAATATAGAAATGTTTAAACTTTAAAAGGTTACTAACATGTTCACCTTGTAGCAGAATAATATGAACTTTAGAACATAACAAATGTTACACAACATCGGTAATTATAAATATCATTGTATAGACTCCGCGCCACGAAAGAAGTCTCTCGGCTAAAACCTGAACTAAAATTGACAGCGCCTTACACAAATGACTATGGGGATGATGACTAGGTTTGAATATATTAATTTTTATGATAAATTCGGGTAAATAAGGCCAATGTTATCTAATTTATACATAAAAAGCAAAGATTGTCTGGATATTTGCAAAATAAATAAGATTATAAAATTTAAAAATCCATAAAAAATCTTTTATCGTAATTAGATGAAAATTCATACAGTTTTAGCTTCCTTACATTAAATGTGACATTTTTTAATAAGTAAACAATAAACATAAACGCACAAATAACAAAGATATTAGTAATTTTGTTTCAATGCCTATACAAATCTAACGATCATTATGTACCTACGACGTCATTAGTTCTTGCCATTTTGTATGGGGCGTTTTTCAGGGATCCGCGGCAGCGCCGCAAGTCTGACTCTTTAAATCCCTGTAGCTCTGAAAGTAATGATCGCAGATACCCTGTTACTTTTACAAAATTGCTTTACTATTTGCATACTCTTAATTTATATATAATTTAAAAAATTGTCATAATCCCTATTAGACCACCATTACCAAATGACAATAAGTGCCATTAAGACATTAGCGCCGCGTCTACGGGACTTGTTTCGTGGCGTGGGGTCTAGTATAACCTAGTGAACGCACTTAGTTTTTCTTATAACCTGCGGGTACCATGGACTTTTCCGGGAGAAAAATTAGCATAAAAGCCAATAAAATCTATCTTAACGGTGGGAGAATGTTGATTAAGTTGATAGTCAAACTTTACGTTTCGTTCAAAAACGTTTACGTTCAGTAAACTAAAACTACTTGAATTAATAAACGTAGTTCTTTTTACTATATATTTCAATGAATTAAAAACAAAATTTTACAAATTATACACGAAAAATATCTTCATAAATCACTGAATCTATTGTTGAAAATCGCATAAAAACCGTTTAGTAGTTTTTGATTTTATCCCGATCAGACAGACACGTAGACGCGGTGGAGGAATTTGTTTAATAGTAATAATTATGTAAATAATAATAATAATATCTATTTATAATTTTTTAATAGTTTTCTTTTATATTTTATTAACATTGTTCTACATTTAAAAAAAGGAAAAATAAATAAAAGGGAAGAAAAATATGTAAATATTATGAATACTTACCCTCGTATTGAACTCCGTTAATTTTAAAAATAACTTTCGTCATTATTGTAATACAATACTTATTTAAATAACCAACCACTAAAAAAATGTTGAAAAATACACTTTATTACATATGCAATTAATTATTTATTACATTTCTATAATTATAATATTATGTCATTACACTAATCACTACTGACATTTTCGGTATAAAATCATTAAATATATAAACTATAATAATAAAATATATATGCGCGAATAGATGGTGTTACCCATCCAAGTGTTGTATGATGTAGTGTAACTTTAATATAGCTACATCCGCTTTTAACGACTGATCCGAATAACCATATATTACGCAAAATGGCGCACAGTTACACTAATAAATCAACAAAACCATCATTAGGGAAACCGCTAACTATGGCCTAACCCTATAATTACTGTATGTACTCATTAAATACACAATCCTTTTGTTTCTATTGTTATAGTTTTTAAAAAGATTTTTTTTTTTTTTTTATTCTTTACAAGTTAGCCCTTGACTACAATCTCACCTGATGGTAAGTGATGATGCACTCTAAGATGGAAGCGGGCTAACTTGTTAGGAGGAGGATGAAAATCCACACCCCTTTCGGTTTCTACACGGCATCGTACCGGAACGATAAATCGCTTGGCGGTACGTCTTTGCCGGTAGGGTGGTAACTAGCCACGGCCGAAGCCTCCCACCAGCCAGACCCGGACAAATTAAGAAAATCTCAATCTGCCCAGCCGGGGATCGAACCCAGGACCTCCGTCTTGTAAATCCACCGCGCATACCACTGCGCCACGGAGGCCGTCAAGATACGCTAATTGTAACGTTACATAATCCTAAATTAGATGTTTTAGGAACATATTAAGTAATTAGCAGACACCTCGCGGTTTAACCTTCGTAGTTACCGTTTCCGTGAGAAAATGGTGATAAAATATAGCCTGTGTTACTAGCTGATTATGTAGTTTTCCTTAGTGAAAGATTTTTTTTAAATCGGTCGATATGTTTTGAGTTATAGCGCAACAAACTGACATATTTTTTTTGTTTCATAAAAGATATTTACTTGCACATAAAACCAACCAACAATTTGTTCATTTAGACGACGACCAACTAACTCTCTACTCTCTAGACTCTTACTTTTGAGAAAGTTAGAGAATACATATAATTTGAATATTTAAAATAATATATTTTGTTAATTAAAAAATTAAACAAACGTTCTTAATATTATTGTATATTTCTTGTTGATTAAAAAATATTATCATAAATTTATATTAATTTTATATAACTTTAAATTATTTTGTTTTATTATTTTATTTATTCGTGAGGGTTCAGTTACATTAGGAGGAAATGTTCTACTTTGTGTTCAACCGCCATGAAAATATTCTCCGCTGTGCAAGGTATACCTGAAACAAAGTAAATACATAAATTCATTTATATATTCATGCATTCACAATATTTTCATTTACAACGTATTCATTCAGTTAGCGACTTTACATAAAACCATAACTTTTATTACGTAAAGCTAGCAGCAAGCTAGCTATACGTAGCTGACTTAGCAGACGTTGGTTTGCCTTATCGCTATTAAAAACAAGAGTAGGTGGGTCATTTAGAATTGTATGTATTTTGCAATAATAAAAAATTAAACAAAATGACAAAAAAAAAACATAAAACTAGTAATTGAGCAAATAAAATGATAGATTTTATTCATCATCATCTCATCGTCATCATTTAACCCAAATTATCCATTTTTTCCCCCAAGACAAGCGTACCAGTCCGGGATTTTCGTAAATAAAAGAGTTGATCGTCTCATCGAGATGAAGCTACTCACGAAAAATTAACTTGATAGTAATCAGTTGTACAAAATGTTCTACGGATCCCTAGTACCTACCTAGTTTTAGCGGACTCAAAAGTGATTACAAAAATAAGAAAACTAATGTCGAACAAAGGTCAAATTCATAACATTTGTCAGGACAACTTAATTAACAAATCAAGCTGTAACCAAAATAAGACCCTAGAATGGCAGAGAATGACCCTGAGTGAAGTCACGCACTTGTGAACGTTGTGTGTAGGGTTAAAGGATCCTTCGACTGTTAACAAACACTCTCCTTTTCCACTCAAGTCTCTCCCCCCGTCTATCCCAAGTAACCCATAAAGAATTACACAACAAGAGATGTGTACGGCTCGAACGCCACGAGCACACTGAAGCCGTCCGTACCGCAAGTCGTTGCAACGCGGCGATAACACTAGTATAATTTAAAAAAAATAATGTAGTGTATGACAAACGAAATTTTGAAAAATCAAAGTAGTGTATAGCAAAAATGAATGAGTTAAATGAATAGCAAAAGTCATACACGTGGGTAAACGTGTTTCAAATCTATACCTAACTTTTTTGCTCAGCAGCAAAAACACTATTATTTCAATATTATGATCTGTTATTGTTGGTTTTATAATACAATTTTACAAGTAATTATAATGGCCATCAGTGCATTCATTTGCGGGGTTTTACATAAATTAAATCGTAAATAAGCTTAATATTTATACATATTATTAAAGATACAAGTATATGGGTCGTGATAGCCCAGTGGATATGACCTCTGCCTCCGGATCCGGTGGGCGTGGGTTCGAATCCGGTCCGGGGCATGAAACTCCAACTTTTCAGTTGTGTACATTTTAAGAAATTAAATATCATGCGTCTCAAACGGTGAAGGAAAACATCGTGAGGAAACCTGCATACCAGAGAATTTTCTTAATTCTCTGCGTGTGAAAGTCTGCCAATCCGCATTGGGCCAGCGTGGTGGACTATTCCCTCTCATTTAGAGAGGAGACTCGAGCTCACCAGTGAGCCGAATATGGGTTGATAACGAAGTATATGGTTAAATATTCTATTGTCGGAAGACAGTTTGACATTGGTCATAGATAGTAACCTTGTTTGTATATGTGCCTGCAAAAGTGTTAGCAAAAAGGAACACGTCTTAAAATCATCATCTAAGCATGGACTACCTTAACGGTTTTGTTGAACGAGTTTCAAATCACTTGCCTTTTTTACCACTCTAATAGTCTAGGAGCCGGGGAGCATTTTTACAATTTATTACTAACAAGTTTCGAATAATGGGCGGAGCACATTGTTCAAAAAGCCGATGGACGTTGGGGTCCCAAGGTGCTGGAATGGCGACTTCGTACTAGAAAGCGCAGTGTTGGTCGACCTCCATCAGGTGGACTGACGACATCAAGCGAGTCGCAGGGATTCGCTGGATGCAGATGGCTCAGTATCGTGATGTTTGGAAGTCTCTACAAAAGGCCTATGTCCTTGCATTGGAAGTCCATCGGCTGATATGACGATTACGATGATAAAGTTATTTTGAATAGCTTCATCATGATGAGACGCACAACTTTTATATTTACAAAAAATATTTATTCTGGTAGTTAACAGGGTTACTAGGTAATGAAAATTTCTGATGAGATAGGAACGAGATAACGCACCATGCAATTTGTAGGACAATATGTCTGTTAAGTTGTACAACTATTAGTTAAGCAACAGTAAAAAAACAGCTGGTTAGTAACAATTTTCGTTATTGATTACAGTTGGTAAGACGGAAGTTTATCAAAAATTGTAACTAACCAGCTATTTTTTTTATTTTTGCTTCATTAATGTTATACAACTTAACACCTATAATCTGCGGTACGTTATCTCATACCTAATAACTGTTTTAGCTACCAGAATCAAGAGTTTTCGTAAATATAAAAGTTGAGCGTCTCATCAAGATGAAGCCATTCACGGAAAATTAACTTGATAGTAATGCTCCCCGGATCCTGGGATATAAAGTGTAAATATTTTAAAAATGCGTTCTTGCTGCTAACCTTCCTTTTTTTTTACACATTTACCTTAGTAATGTAGTTCATGACAAACCTATATCCAGCCACTGGTCCGGGTAGCCTGCGTCCAGCCGCGCAGATCGGACGGCCTCGCGAAACGCGTGCAGGATTATTGTGGCCAGACAAAACGCTGGCTCTCCTGTAGCTAAAATAAAGATAGACTCGCTCAGTTTATTGATAGTTGTCTCTTAGACTAATGCTTACTTTAACTATCTATACTTATAATATAAATTTATTTTATAAATGAAATCATCTATCTTAGAACCCTTATCAAAAGCTACCCTTACTTTGGGGCTAAATAGTAATGTGTATTGTATAAATATATTTATTTAATTAATAAAACTTTATAAAAATTAACAATGTCAATTATTATAAATTTAAAATAATTATTTTTATTTATTATAAATTTAAATTTAATATACTGTGTAATTCTTAGTTTTAATTTATATATTTTATTCGTCATTCTATTGTATCGACCTGCTTATAAATTATAACAACATAATTATACACCAAGTTTTGTTAATTTATTTATTTCTTTTATCATGGTCGTGGAAAAAGTATTGTATACCACTGCACGTAATTAGCGATCTTAGCAGCACTCGTGATATTTATTGTGTACTGCAGCTTTGCCTTAGTGCACCAAAACACTCGTGGTACATTGTCCACTACAGTGGCATAAATAAGTGTTATATTAAATGTTGTTTTAGTTTTAATTTTTGTAGCTTAGCTTAGCTTTAAGGTTTACTTACTGAATAAAAATATCTTTCTCTCTTAAAGGATTTCCACGTATATGAAATCACGGGCGTCTACCAGAAACAAAAGCAAACAAACCTTTAGATTGAAGTAACCCGTGCTCATTGCCAGCGTTCCTCCGGAAGTAAATTCTCATGTCAGCAGGAATGTCCTTAATCCCCGGAGGTTTGTACGTCCAGGTTCGATTTGTCAGCAGTTCCCCTGTAGACTCGTCGTAGACCAGGTTCTCTGACGTCCAATACCCGAGGCCCATCACGAATGCTCCTTCGATCTAAACAGTTTGTTTATTTTGTATAAGTAATAGATACAATAAATAATGTTTTCCGTTTTACGGCAAAAGATAAGTCCTGTCATGTATAATATCTCGTTGTTTTAATCGATAATAATTAAATAGTATTACAGAGTAAGGTAGGTATATAGAGAATTACCCTCCTTCTGATACAGTCGCGTAAAAAGAAAACGCATTTTCAAATGAGACAAGGCAATTCGATATAACGTAGGTATTGAGCACAAAATCACAGCCTCAACTTGTTGCAAATAATAAATAACTTAAAATATATTGGTGGTAGAAGACCCACGAAAGAATAGGGGGGTAAAGTATAGCCTATAGCATCCAGAGACAGTGCAGCTTCCCAACAGTGAAAAAGTTTTTCAAATCGGTTCAGTAGTTCAGAGCCAATGCAATCAAAAATCAATTTTTTCCTCTTTATAATATTAGTATGGGTAAAAAAAATATTCTGCAGTGTACTGTTTTGGGGATATTGGGTGTTAAATTCGTATATCTTTGTCTTTCTAGATATTTAAAAATTAAATAGTTGTAAAACATGCTTGACAGTCTTTCTATTTAACCGACTCCAAATGTATGATGAACGTGATGTATGTAAAGTTATCGTTATGCGTGTTGTTGGTAAACTTAAGTAAGTTTAATATACCTTATGTATAAGTTAAATTTACAGATTGCAATAATTTAAAAACAATTAGAGACATTTTAACAATTGGATCAATATACATTGCGTTATTACAAAATCATAGATATGAATAATAAATAATACCTTGTTGATTATGGAACCCAAATTTAAAAGGTTATAAAATTAAAATATTACATAAATAAGCTATATTTAATCTTGATCCGTGACTCTAAATAAATGGTAAAGTGATTTGCATAAAAATGGTTTGTGTAAAAAATATTACGTTCGACTTGGCCTTCATAACATCATACTTATTAGATAGATAGTATCTAGTAGGTACGTATGATTATTGAAACAAGCAATTCTTGTATATTTGTACAAATCACATGTAATTATAGTATCTACTTATTTTATTATAATTATTTCTATGTTAGGGCAATCTTTTTGCAATGTGTCAATGTGGATATTTTCAACTAGCCGTCGCCCTGCGGTTTCACCCGCCTGGTTCTCGTTCCCGTAGAAGTACGGGGAAAATACATAGTCTATAGCCTTCCTCGATAAATGGGCTACCTAACACTGAAATAATTTCTTAAATCGGACCAGTAGTTCTTGAGATAAGCGTGTTCAAACATCCTAACTCTTCAGCTTTATAATATTAGTATAGATAATTTATTTTTTATCTCAAAAATATAACAGACGAGGGTATATATTCCTTGTACCGGATCTCGTACTATAATTACGTTAAATCTAGATAAAGAGCTTTTATTTGGTCAGACGCTGTCTTAGCCAACAAAAATACATATTTTCAACCTTCTTCATAAAAGTAGGGTATATGACCTACTTATATGTATATTTTCGCGATTTTCTCATAAACTACTGACCTTATTTGGATTTAAAATTTTATAGGACATTACAAGTTCGTAAGTAATTAATAAAATTTAAAATTTTGATAAAACCCCGAAGGTCATGAAATTATTAAATAATTACACTTTTGATCAAGTCGTCAATATTCTCGGTCAGTGCGCTTTCATTTGAGACTCCTTTGGAGTATATTTGCCGACATTCGGCTATTTTTCCACACTTTAACCCCTCAGAACTTTTAAACGGCTCAACGGATTTTCATCAACCATGTCTAAGAACACTACAAAACAAAAATTAAAATCGCATCATCCATTCGGGAGCTAAGCTACAGACAGACTGACAGACAGACAGACACGTCATACACATACACCTTTCTTTTTGCGTTGGGGGTTAATAAGAAATATTTTTCATAATCAAAATAATCGAATAGAAGTTACCTGGCCCACATCAATCATAGGACTTAAGCTTCTTCCGGTGTCTTCTAGTATGTCAACTCTTCTGACGTCATGATTACCAGTTAACATGTCAACTTCAACTTCTAAAGCACACACAGCATACACATTATATGGTTTTAATTCATCTTTAGAAGAATACATATACGTAGCTTGTAAATCAACACCATCTTCATATGCTTTAGTTATAAGTTCCTCCCAAGTATATGACCCTTTAGCTTTAATAGGATTTAATCTATCTAGAATAATTTCACAAGCTTTCTTTGTAGCAAACGCAACACACTCACTGCCAATACTTGCACCAGTTACCATTGCGTTAGGTGAGATTAAACTTGTACTAGGTTTTATTCTTATTTTGTCCAATGGTACACCTAGTACATAAGCGCATACTTGAGCTACTTTTGTGTTCAACCCTTGTCCCATAGCTATGCCACCATGACAAATGACCACCGAAGCATCTGCGTGATAAATTGACACGACTGAATTATAATTCCCAAAGTAATAAATTTCAAATGTCATTGGCATTAATTTCAAAGCCCTTTTCATCCATCTGTTTTGTTCATTGAATGAAATCACTTCTTCATTTCGTTTATCGTATTCACAATCATTCTTCAATTGATTTATCATATCGGGGAACGGGTTATTTTCTGCTTCCATATTTAAAAGGCGAACCTGTATAGGGTCCTTTCCAATATTGTATGCTATGTATTCCATTATATTTTCTATCATTGCGATTCCTTCTGTGGATGCTATAAGTAAAACAAGTATATATACTAACGTTATAAAGGTCAAATAATTGTTTCTTTGTTTGGATAGATCACCCCCTACTCGTTTCTTACCACCGAATTACATAAATTATTTTTAATTTTGACAGAACACTAACTTGATTTTAATTTATATCAATATTATAAATGCGACTGTAAGTCTGTCTGTCACCTTTTCACGGCTAAACTACTGAATCGGACAAAATTTGTTATAGAGATAAATTGCCCTTTGAAGCACAACATATAATCTACTTTTAACCCCGGAAAATCTCTATGCTTCCCACGAGATTTGTAAAAATAGAATTTAACGCAAACAGCGACGAGGATGTCCGCTAGATTCTATTAAACGGCGATCAAAAACGTGGTAATGAGTTAGCGATGAATAAAATGGATGCGTCTCGACCTTTGCTCACTTAACAATGACCTTAGACGATGTAAACAAGTGATGTATGATTACAATAAAGGTGCATGATTTAGGAGTATATTTTAACTTAACGGAATTAGTTTTACGCAATTCATCAGAAAACGTTGGAACCGATATTTATTAAAGAAGCTAGGTAGAAAAATATGTCAAAAAGTACTTACATGGTGACCTACAAAACGTGTTAGATGCTGTATCAGTGATAATGCTATTAGATTCAATCTGCCATCGCTTTGGGTCGTAGCAACTGTAAAAGTGTGCGATTGTCCGTGCTGATATGTTTTCATTGAAGGAATAGCCGTGGTCTTGATGAAAGGTCGTTTTTAGATACTGAATAAGGCCGTCATCATTGACGCCTACCTATTAATCAATTGCCAATCAATAACATTATGTTAAATATACAGGATGCTCGGGGGAATTTCCTATAACTCTAGGGTTATATTCTTTAACAAAAATTCATTCAAAACTTTCAAGGAACATGTTCTAAAATGAATATTTTCAGAGTAAATAATGTTTCTTTTGTAAATAGATCCTAAAATGTGTCCCTTATACGCATCTTTATAATAATGACGTGTTTATATTTTAAAATGCAACTCTGTAGCTTTGTTACATGGATAGTCGGTATAATTTGAATTATTTTGTATGAAAACATATTTTTTTTTTGTAGTTTTTAAAATATTAGTTATGAAGTTCGGTTCCTATTAAGTGGTTTCGTTAATACCTTGAAGTTATGGGAAATACTCCCGAGCAACCTGTATATGCAATATACTTAGTACAGCTCAAAAACAGTATGATTTTCAGACTTACCTCGAAATTGCTATTTAACGGTAACCTTTTGCCAACGGATTTCATATTGGTTATTAATGGTACTACAAATCTACAAGTTTTTCTCTCTAAATATGCAACTAAAGCTGCTGAGCACGCTATTTGTGATGGTCGTGATATTTTACCTCCATATCCACCTCCCAGTCTACGGACTATTACGTTAATTCTAAAATTTTATTGAAAAGTTATTCGTATTTGTTAATACAAAATATTAAAATTACTGCGATGCCAAAGGCGAAGCAAAATTACATCGATAACTTCTGTGATACGCTCCGAAACATATCTTGTAGCCTTTCGAGAGGAAGATAACTTTGAGTCGATGTTTCAAACTGTGTAATTTTGTTTGTTTTCTAAGTTTTCTTGCCTCTTAGAATATTATTAAAGGTAATCAAAATATTGATCTTATTAAAGTTTAGAGTGTATAGCCTGAGAACTTGAACATTTTGTTCGCTAACTGTTAGTAGAATTAAGTAATACCTGTTTACTGGAAGGTTAAGACATTCAGCTATAGCCACACTAGTCAAATCTAACCATTGACATGACGAATATACATCTAATCCGTCTTCTGTAGGGACTGCAACAGCTGTTTGAAGTTCCATGTAATGATGATATTGACCTTTTAATTTTAATTCTCCACTTAACACATGTTTGACATCATTTCCAGCGTCAGTTGGGTCAATTACTTGATTATTAGTAATTCTGTTGTTCATTTCTGGAGATTCAAGTACACTATCTATTGTCAACAATGGTTTCTTAGTACTTTCATAAGAGTATAATATTTTTACCAGCTTGGCAGCTTTTTGCGCAGTCAATTCTCTGTCAGCAATAATAATTCCAGTTGGTTGTCCATAGTACATTACTTCTTTTGAACATAGAATTTCCTCATCCACGTCCATAATTGGGATTTTCGATGGTGTGAAGGTATTGTTTCCTGGAATATCCTTCGCAGTATAAAAACCTGATACTCCAGAAATATTCTAAAATTAGGTATGAAAATAATATAATAATAATTATAATATTTAACGAATAAAGTTGTGGTTGGACTTACAAATGCTTGTTTGGTATCAAAACCACTAATGATACTTCCAGGATTTACATCAGCAGTAACAAATGCAGCAAATACTTCTTCGCTCATTGCAGGGATGTCGTTTGAATATTCGGCCTCACCAGCACATTGCACCAAAGCTTCTAACTTTGACACAGGTTGATTTAAAGGCCATAAACTTTCATCAGTTTCAAAGCTTTGACTTCCTTTTGAGGTTTCTCTTTTGAATACCTTCCAGCCTGATCGGTATGTAGGATTAATTTTATCATCAGGACAAAGGTAAAGAATTGCCTGAAATGTATTATAATTATACCTATGGAATATAAATAATGAATAGGCAATGCAAAAATTGTGAGGGAATACTTACTTTGTAGTAAAGACTAATAGCAAGCATTTTTCTGTATTCAGCCGAAGGTTCTGGTGGATTTTCGATAGGCAGTATCTCTTCTTGTAGACTCTTTAGAACTAACTGCAATGTCTCATTAGTAAAAGGATCTCTGCCAATTAACATTGCCTCAGTTGTAGAAGCATGTATGAAAATTTTTGATATTCCTCCATAAACTAAGGTAGCACTTTCGAGAAGCTGAGAGTTGTGATGGAATTTGAACAAAAATCCAGCATTGACAATTGCATGAGAATTTTGAGCTCTTGGCATAATCTTAAAGGATACAAAATATTGATTAAATAATAACTTTTAAATAACATATTTAAAATATTGTTTTAATGTTAATTACCTTGTAGGTTTTAAGAGAGCAACACTGAGATAAAGGTGGAAGTATGACGTTTACAATAATTTTTCTATTCATATCAAACTTTAAAAATTCAGGAAGCGCCATCGTTGTGTTTTTTCCTACTTCTTCAGCTAAAATGCCGTCGAATAAAATTACTATCCTATTTTCTTTTTTATTAACTTAGTTACTTGGAAGTATATTACCTATTGTGATTAATCCTCCAACAGTTTCAAATAATAGAAACAAATCTGATTGAAAATCATTATTAATATGTTTAAGCATCAGGTTTCCACCTATTGTCCCAATCTGTAAGATTATTTGGTAATCATTTTCTTCTATACGTAGTAAAAACAAAAATATACTTAATTACCGTACTTACATTTCGGACTGGCATATGAGCTACTAAATCTAAATGATTATATAGTTCTTGTAGATATTTAAATCCATCATTTGATGCAGAAATGTGACCAAAAATTTCCATTAATTCTGACAAAGATATACCTGCTCCAAGTATTAAATTGACATCCAACACATGTTCTTTCAGTTCATATACACTAAATATATCTATAACGGTAGTTGGGTAATCACCAAGTTGGTTTACACCTTAAATAAAATTAGTGTCACTTTTATCACAACATTATAATCAATATAGGTAGTGAATTTATGTAATATTTACCTTGTCCAGTATTTCCCGCAATCAATTTGTAGTTATCATCACTTTGTATTGCTTTAAAGACATCAGCTAGAGAATATGCTTTCACCCATTTATATAACGCACTTTGAACCATAAATGTCTCATTTCTTAAATTTTCTATTATGCACCAATTATTATCTTTGAGTTTAAGTTTATCACTGTTCTTGTTCTGTTTATCTTTAGTTGAGCACTTTTTATCGGAATATTCTTTTAAACAATCTCTTGTACAGGATTTTAATGAATGTAAATCTTCTAAATCTATAACTATATCACGTAATGCTTCATCAGCATCCATAGCAAACGATTTGAAAGCTTCAGCTATTGGTCGATAACCAGTACACCGACAAATGTTACTTGCAAATGAATTCTCCACTTCCTTAGTTGTTATATTTTTATTTTTGGACATGTAGACACTATAATAAAAGTTTTGATTTTAATAAAATCAATTTATCCACTATTTAATAACTACAAATCTGTCTGTTCAATAATTTGGATTCCTATTCATCATAATATCATTCAGCCCATTGACGTTAACTGCTGGACATAAGTCTCTTGTTTCTCATAACACTATGGTCATGAACTGCCTGCATTAAGCTGTTCCCGAACTATCCTTAGCAATCCTCTCGTATTCCTACTATTGTAAAAAAAATGGAAAAATAGTAAAAAAACACAGGTTATTATAAAGTAATAATAGGTGTTATAGTAACTGAAACGTGTGGAGACAATACCTGTACATGCTCATCACAAAGCCTGGTGAACAGTAACCACACTGAGTACCATTAAATCGGGCGAGCCTTCTTTGGATCTCATGGTATCCGGTCCTTTCGCTACCAATGCCTTCTATGGTTGTCACATCCCATTCGTGACATGATAAAATCGAAACCAAGCACTGGAAAGTTATGTAGAGACACTTAATCATGGAGCAATTGTCAGTTAGTTTTACGGCAACTCTTCGAAAAACACCATTAAAGACCAAATTTTAAAAGTCTCCAGCGAAAGGTTTTCACAAAGCTAAGGGTCTGCCGACACGAGACATGATTCCTTATGATGTTCCGTCGAAAATACGTAATGTACTTGGACAATTGTGGATCTGAATCCGAAAGCTTTGAAACCTTCCAAAGCCATGACGGTCCATATTTCATAATTGGTTATCGTACATGTCTATGGTTACCTCAGACCAATTATTGTTAGGACCTGCCTCGCTAGACGTTACTTTTCTGTCAAAGTATATGATCAACGATCTAATGCGATTATAAAAATTGTCTCTATAGTATAGATATTTTATAGTTGTAAGCGTGTTCGTCGGTTAAAGAGCTCGGTAAAAATACCTTTTTGTGTAGTTGAATGGTGCAAAAAACGGGCAAAAACTTCTAGTTTAATATCAATACTAATATTATAAGGCTGAAAAGTTTGTTTGGTTGAACGCGCTAATATCAGAAACTACGAGTCCGATTTGAAAAATTCTTTCAGTGTTAAGTAGCCCATTTTTAAAGGACGGTTATGTATAGATTATATACAATCCCCGTGTTCCTACGGGAACGGGAACCACGTGGGAGAAACCGCTCTGCGTCATCTAGTAAAATACGAGAATATACCAAAGCTAAGCTCGTTTTCCTCAAAAAATTACAGACAATTTTATTCGTGAATTTGGGTGCGATTCTGATCCTTCTATTAAAGGTCTGAGATGCTAAGAGACTCTATGTTTGCTACTCTATGACTTTGATGAGGCCTTAATTAAATGAAGTAAGTCGGGCTAAGCTAGGCTCTATTAGTATTACCCAGTGTCTCTGATAACAGCTCAAGGCCGTCGGTTCCGGTCATTACTAAGTCTAGATAATAATCGTTACTCAACAACCCATTAGTGAAACCCATAGAGACATCTAATCCTTATCGCCCCTTATTTTTGTCTTTCCCGTCACTAATAAAAATTCTTTCTAGTGCGGTTCTCCTCGATATCGACCCGCCACTTTTCCTGGTTTATTTCTTATTTTCTGTTTAGCAGATCCCAGAGCGAATCAAATCTAAAGTAGTTGGGTTCAAGGTTATTCCAATAGTCCAACAACTGCACCTGCAACCTATATTATGTTTTAAGATAAAAGATAAGATAAATATACTTTATTTGCACACCACAAAGACAAAAACAAGTGAAATAAAAAACAAATTAGGAAGAGATCAGCATACAAAAGGTGGCCTTATCGCTAAGTAGCGATTTCTTCCAGGCAACCTTCGGTTTAGGAAAACATCAGCATGTGGCGTAAAACAAAAATAACCATAGTATTAGTAATACACAAACATACAAATAATTTACATCCTAATATATAAACAATATTACACAAATACCTACAATAATGAATAAAATACATATCAAAATATACTAATAAATACATTAAATTGAAGAGAAATATATATACAGATCGTCTTTACTGACCAGATAATGAGTCTTTACGGCATTTTTAAAAATGTCCAGTGTCTTTGATTGCCGTATGTTTAAAGGGAGAGCATTCCATAACTTATGTTTTCTCAAAGTTATAGCAATTTAATCCAACCTTGTGCTGACGGGTCGAAAAAACCTACCGCTTCTTTTACTGGCGGAAAAATTATTGGGGCACAATTTGACCCGCCGCCTCACCAGGCGAAGGTTTAAGGTTACTTGCCACAGCCAAGGTATATATGTAATGAGAATGATGTATGCTTACAGAGTTTACAGCAAACGTTTTGATCTCGTTGCTTGGGGGTTGAGCTGTTCGTATGTTGACCACACAAGCGCCGCAGCCTCCTTCCCGACACATGAACTTGGTTCCGCGAAGGTGCGCTACATTCCTTATGTACTCGACGAGGGTTACATCTGGACTGAATTTTCCATCCACTACGAAACGAAAAAGGTTAATAACAAAGTCAAGTTTTCAAAGACGTACCGCCAAGTGATTTAGCGTTCCGGTACGATGTCGTGTAGCCCAAGTTAGCCCACTTTACATCAGGTGAGATTGTAGTAGTAGCTAACTTGTAAAGAATAAAAAAAAGCAAAGTCAAGTAATGGAAAATATTCATCAAAATCATGGTAGGTCTTTCATACGACAGAATAAAAAAAAGTGTATAAATTATTTTATTTTTTGCTAACTACATACAACAAGGTAAAATACTTATACATAACCCATTTGTTTTGCTTAAAAATCTCTTTGATTCTGTGAATATCACACTAATATAATAAAGGCGAAATTGTGTGTGTGTATATATGTTTGTTCCTTATTTTCGCTGCGGCTGTTTACCCGATTCATTTAATGTCTTTACTGATAAACCGATTTGGCTATAGCAAAGAACTTCGAAATTAGATTTAACTTAAATTTAAATTTTTGATTTAAGGAAGGCTATAGGCTATATATTATCACCATATTCCTACGGAAACGGGAACCACGCGGGTGAAACCGCGCAGCGTCAGCTAGTAATACCATAATTTGCTACTCTAGATCCAGATGGCCTGTCTGGCCTTTTTCTATGTACAACACGTAAAACATTACAAAACAATATATTAGCTTCAGAGGCCTCTCCCACAGTACCACGTAACAGCTTCCGTTTTTGGAACAATTTCCATATTAAAGCGACATTCGAGCCTTTAGCGACTGCTTATTACATTCGGAAATAGAGATGTACCTTAATTAGTATCATAATATATTCCGTGCTGCAATTTCATCTGTTATTACGTTCCAGTTGCTTCCAATTAGTGACGCAGCGTTTCTAAATACTTGTGTAGGAGCGTTAGATAAACACATCGTATGTGATGAGTTAAAGCCTGTTTATGTAGCGCGATATTAGTCACCTAGATCTTGGAGGTAGTCTTTTGAAGTTCAGTCAACATCAAAGGTTGTAAATTACATATCATAAGACAGTTTTGCGCCATATCCCCTCTTCTAATATAAGAAGGCCTGGTCCTGTAATGGGCCCTTAACACGTTGACTGTGCGGGTTATTTTTGGTGTAGGTTCAAGTACGTCCAACGTTTTTTTTATAAGCGATGTTATGTTCTGTAAACTTGAATTTCAGGTTTACAGGTAATGCATGGAAGTTCCAGCTAGATTTTCGAGGGTTACATGTTATGCACGGACGTTACAAATAAAAATACATTCATTCAATTCGCGGGATGACATTTGTTACATATAATCTCAATTTCGTATTTCAATTAACATACATCAAAGTTAGTGAATTACAGCCTATGGCTACAGACCAATCAGGCCTGTAGCCATGAGGCATATCGATTCTTTTACTACAAACGCTAACGCTACGAAAATTATAAAAATGTATGGGAATGACAGATCCGATCGATACTTGATCACGTGACCTGCCGATAGCAAATGTCATTCCCATACATTTTTTATTTTTTCAAGTGTTTACGATTGTAGAAAGAGGATCAACGTGCCACATGGCTACAGGAACTGTAAAATGATTTTACTAATTGCAAAACTTTTACACACATACGTGGATAACTACCTATATAAATCACTAAAGTTTTGTTCAAATTGGATGCCGTTTAGGAACGTTTAGAGGGCAAAGAAAAAATCACAAACATCTCAGTTATTATTAAAAATATCATCTAATTTATAAGTCAATTAAAAAGTTTATTTAACTTACCAAAATTCCAATTCAACTGAACCAAATTCTTAATTGAATTTAACTTCTTCATTACGGGGACATACATACTTGTACGTTTTGTTTGGAAGCAAAATCAATAAATACCTATCAGTTGCGTACCAGTATGTAATAACTTTGAAAAGTTTTGGTTAGATACTGTTTTGTGAACCAAATAAATAAAATAAATAAGTTCTTGACAAGTTTTAAGAGCACAAAATCTTGGTGCTTAGACAGAAATAGTCTCTAAAATTGTTTTGTTTTTAAGTCACGCAATTTAATTTAAACTATGTACAACTAGATACGCAACAAGTCGATAGAAATGTATATTGTTTAGGTTTGTGGTTCAAATTTATAGTAGGTATACTAGCGGCCCGCGACTTCGTCCGCTCTTAGACCTCCTTAATCCGACCCTCTTGCAAAAACCATTCTTAGCGGACCTTTACTATCTATAAATTACCTCCCTGCCAAACTTCATCTTTGTACGTCAACTATGTTTAAGATTTCGTGACCTTTAGCATTTATATGTATAAATAATGATTAGCGAACGTCCGTGACTTTGTCTGCGCGGAATGCTGTTTTTTACCATTTTTTAATTACTTACCAGCAATACGATCGACCAATGTGGACAGACTTAAGCTGCCCATCAATATGATTTTAAATTAAACTTTAACTTAAATTGGTTATATTCCGTCCTTAATTTTATAATTCTCTACAATTTTCTTTTGTCCTGACATATATAACAAACACCAAAAAAAGAATTAGCGAAATTAGTCCAGCCGGTCACACGTAATGTTGTTTGTGACCAAGGAAAATAGAGATTCCTTTTTTATTAAATGTATTTTGAAGATGAGCAATTAATTAAAGAAAGTTACCTTTATGTTCTTTCCCATTAATTTTGAAAACTATTTCAGCCATGTTTTTACCAAAGTTCAAATAACATATTTTTTTACAGCAACTAAAAAAGCTGAAATGCGCCTTTTTTCACCAAGAATCGCTTATAAACTAAAACCTAGTTATTATGTAATGGTTATTTATCTATTTATTTAATTTTGAAGCCTATGCATGAGCAATCGTTAGTAATTGATAATTTTCTGCTAACTAGGAGTACCTGCAATCTCATTGCATAGAAAAATGCAATTGTTAACCGATTTTACCGAAATTGAGTACAAACATACATAAAAATTCAAATTTTCTGTAATTTTCCAATTTTCTGCGCATGGTTTAAGAATCTTTCAACCAGACCTTATAGAAGAAGGAATATACTCGTAGAACTTCGAACCCACTTCGCTGCGACACTGCAGAATGGTGAGTTTATGGTGAATAATTTAAATTCTGTTTACTATCAGGTATTAATAATAACAACCGGGACGGAGACCTAAACGTGCTCTCCGAGCCTCGAAGGTGTAATACCACCGTTGTCCCAACTTGAAAAATCTGAAAATTTCTTAGAAGAAAGAAAAGCTCAGTATCTAATATAGGGTCTAATAGGGACTCAGGGTTCGAACTCTGGCCCATGTAATTTGCTGCCAAATATGCTAATCACTGGACCATAGAAGCAGTTCACAAAAAGGCAATAATACTACGACACGACCGCGACTTCGTCCGCGTCAAATCCAGTTTTTCACGCTATGGATATTTTCCGGGATAAAAAGAGTCCTACTAATTTTACGCCATCGCAAACGTACTCTATTTTCTAGTGAAAGTCCCATTAAAATCTATCCAACCGATCCAAAGGTTAGCCTGGTCAAACAGACAGATTGAAAGAGAGATTTTCAAAAGTTTCTCAATTCTGTTGTAATTTCATGTATAACTTGTAAGCACTATTGACGGCCTCCGGATTACGTAGGTCTTGGGTCCGATTCCCTGCTGGTTCGATCGAGTTGTTTTCTTAACTAATCCAGGTCTGGCTGGTGGGAAACTTCAGCCGTGGCTAGTTAGCACCCAATCGGCAAAGTCGTACCGCCAAGCGCTTTAGCGTTCCAGCACGATATCGTGTGGATTTTTATCCTCCGCCTAACAAGTTAGCCCGCTTCCATCTTAGATTTCATCATTACTTAGCATCAGGTGAGATTGTAGTCAAGGGCTAACTTGTAAAGAGTAAAAACAAGAAAAGAAAATACAGTTCTTTTATTAGTTTCTTGAGAAAATACATTGAATACCTAGCGGCAGCTTTATGCCGAGTGGGAGACATTTATTTGGTCAGTGCACTTTTTTATTGTCTGTATTTATTTTTTTAGTTTTTTTTTGTAGCTTGGCTTAGTTTTAAGTTTTACTGGCCAAATAAAAATATTTTTCTTTCTTTCTTTTTTCCTCCACCCTTCCATTTTATTTATATGTTTGGATTTATTTTGTAACAGAGTATAAAACCCTGAACATACTGACTAGCTACATTATGTAAATGACACGATAAACAGCCCATTACCGTCAGTGTAATGAATGCTAATTTGATAATTCATTAAACGTGTTTACTTGCTAACAAGTCGTCAGTAATTTTGCTAGTTACTGTAATTTTCATGACAGTGCTGTGCAGGGTTATTTGTACAGAAACTTTTGCAGTGGTCAAGTATGGAATCCGCTTGGATTGTTTTCTTACATCTATACATAATATTATTATAAAGCTGAAGACTATGTTTGTTTGCTTGAACGCGCTTATCTCAGGAACTACTGATCCGATTTGAAAAATTCTTTCAGTGTTAGATAGCCCATTTATTGAGGAAGGCTAAAGACTATATTATATTATCACGCTATGATCAATAGGAGCGGAGTACCAATGAAAAATGTTTTAAAATCGGTGGGGTTATTTCCTGTTGAGAGCTTACGCTGCGTGCGCTGCGTAAATGGTTAAAGTTTCGCAAAAATCAAATAAAAGTTCAAAAAAAAGTCGAAGATTTGTGAAAAACTGAAACCCACGAAGACGAAGTCGCGAGCGTCCGCTAGTTTATCTATACTTATAATAAAACTGTAGCAGGTCCAATTCTGTATGAAGATATTTTAGAAATTTATGTTGGAGGGCATTATATAATCGATACTGAAGCCTAAAATATATTTTTTTATTTTTTGTCAGTCTGTCTGTCCGTATTATATTATGTTGACCGGGCATAACGCTGAAATAACTGAATTAATTCAAATGAAACTTGACACGATTTCAGATGAAGAAGGCTGTAGGACACTTATTGTTGCGAAAATGAAATAAAAAAAAGAAACAACGAAGGCATGATATGTAGGTACACTAATAAGTTTGCATCGAAACTACTAGACCGATTTTATTTATTTATTTTATTTATTTATAATAAGCACGCCAACAATACACATAATAAACATTAAAAAATCAAATAAAACATGTCACATGAAAGAATTCTGATATGCATATAAACAATAGGCGAATATAACATTTATATAATCATATGTCAACACTTATCCAATTATAAGTCAAATTTATAGGAAAGATTTTTGATTTAAATTTAATTTAATTTTGATTTTTAAGTTTTAATTTTTAACGGATTTCTAAACTATTTTGTGACCTATAGAAAGCAACATTACCAGATATTACATAAGCTAAGATATATTATTTAAATACATTTAGAGGTCCGTAAGAAATGTTCAAAAAAAAATAAAAGATTTAACTAAAATATATTTTTTTTTTCAAAAAATGTTTATAAAAGGCCGAAACCGGGGCGTGTCAGTTAGTATAGCATAAGTAGTGCGTGTTACAACACAACATTGGCTGTTGTGAAATTCCATTGCATTGACATAAACGCGCTGCCGGAACTAAGTGCTGCCTTCAGGAGATACGAATCATTGGGCACTACGTAAACTGTTGACTAAAGACAAAATGTAACATTTTTTTACTATGTTTTTCACACATAGTGGCGAGGGAAGTAGCGAGGTAAGTAAGCAGAGACGTGTGTGGCCACGTTTACTCGTCCTGCCACATTTTATGCCGCTCGTCCTACCCACAACTACCTATTTTGCCCTAGTACGGGACTTGCCGTGGTAGCCCAGTGGATATCTCTGCCTCAGATTCCGGAGGGTGTGGGTTCGAATCCGGTCCGGGGCATGCACCTACAACTTTTTAGTTGTGTGCATTTCATGAAATTAAATATCACGTGTCTTAAACGGTGAAGGAAAACATCGTGAGGAAACATACATACCTGAGAATTTTCACAATTCTCTGCGTGTGTGAAGTCTGCCAATCCGCATTGGGCTAGCGTGGTGGACTATTGGCCTAAACCCTCTCATTCTGAGAGGTGACTCGAGCTCAGCAGTGAGCCGATTATGGGTTGATCAAATCACTATTTAACCCAATGGGTTGCAATACTAATTATAGAAAAACTAGTAACACCTAATATAAAAACTGTCATTAGTTTTTTAATGCCTATTCTAGTAAAAGAATATCTATACTAATATTATAAAGAGGAAAACTTTGTTTGTATGTTTGTATGTTTGTTTGTTTGTTTGACTCTAATGAATAATGAATAAGCTCAAAAACTACTGGACCGATTTTAAAAATTCTTTCACCATTCGAAAGCTACATTATCCACAAGTAACATAGGCTAAATTTTATTTTGGAAAAAAATAGGGTTCTGTAAGATATTTGGGTTTTTCGGACACAAGGTGTAAAAAATCAACCAGAAAAGTAGTGTAGGGGTAGGTAGGAATAGGGTAGGGGTAGGGGTAGGCTAGGGGTAGGGTAAGGGTAGGATAGGGGTAGTTGAAAGTTTACATCGAGTTTCACGCGGACGAAGTCGCGGGCGTCGTCTAGTCTGATATAAAACAAAGTTCACACGCTCAGTGGTACTCATAAAATACTACCAAGTAGGTACACATAGTGATAAATAATTTGCTTAATGACATAGAAGCAGACAGTGGTGCACTGTATCGTGAAATGACATGTAAGTATTTACAAGCGTATTTTAAAGCCACAATGCAGTATGACGTCATAGTTTACACATCTTGAGTAACGTAACTGGCAATAATTGTTTGGCCGTTCTTCAGTAAACAGCCTAATAAGTCCATTATCTTTCTTTTTAACAAAAAATAATAACTGAAATAGGAATATAAGTTACTGAATCTATACTAATATTATAAAGCTGAAGAGTTTGTTTGTTTGAACGCGCTAATCTTAGCAACTACTGGTCCGACTTGAAAAATTCTTTCAATGTTAAATAGCCTTTTTATCGAGGAAGGCTATATGCTATATGTTATCCCCGAATTACGGGGAAGGCTATAGGCCGAAATACTCCCCGAATTACTTCGGGATCGGGAACCAAACGGGTGAAACCGCGCGGAGTCAGCTAGTTACATACATATAAGAAGACATATTGAATTGCGTCTCCTCGCCCAAAGAAAGCTTGCTGATTTTCGTGTTAAAAAGTATTCTGTTACCTCCTTCGTAGTATGAACTCCAATCGTGACAAGTTTTATTTGTATTCATTCAGTAGTTTCGCAGTGACCCGTGCCGACAGGCAAAAAATAACATTTTAAGCTTCAGTATCGATTATATAAAAGAATATTTTTTTTAAATACTTTCAATGTAAAAATTAATACCAAACGTCTGACGTAATAGCTACTGGATGCCTACGACTTCATCATCATCATCATCATCATCATCATCATCATCATCATCATCATCATCATCATATCAGCTGATGGACGTCCACTGCAGCACATAGGCCTTTTCTAGGGACTTCCAATCATCACGATACTGAGCCACCTGCATCCAGCGAATCCCTGCGACTCACTTGATATCGTCAGTCCACCTGGTAAGGATCGACCAACACTGCGCTTACTAGTGCGGGGTCGCCATTCTAGCACTTTGGGACCCCAACGTTCATCGGCTCTTTAAACTATGTGCCCCGCCCATTGCCACTTACTTCGCGACTCGTTGAGCTACGACTTCGTACTGTTGCTTCATAACCTCCTCTATCTTTCAGTAAAAGACCTATTAAAATCAGTTCAGCCGTTTCAGAGATTAGCACGGATATACAGACAAACATACAAACAAAATTTAAAAAACACTTGATAATGTTTTAGTATCGTGTAAATAGCTAAAAGGACTTGACAAAAATTGTTTTATAGAAATAACAGACATACACTTCAATTTTATTTATATTAGTATGTATTATAGTATATATACTTAGATATAAAATCATAAAGGTACCTCAGAGAGAGAATGCATGAATGAAATTATTCTCACATTTCTGCAGCGCAAACGGCAGCAAAGACGTTTCATAAGTCAGGCACGCAGTGACCAATACACTATTAGTTATAATCGTAGGTGCTGCAGAAACGTGAGAATAATTGATCGTCAATAGCGTGCATTACAGATAATAAAGGTACCTTTATTTTTTTTCCAGTGCAAATCATTGAGGCACTTTGTTTATACAAGCTTCTATTGCTGATCGGTGTCTATGGAGCCAGGGTCCCTCATCAGGCAGGCTTCAGCGTGAGCTCCATCATAGACCCCGTGCTACATCCCATTGTAGCAGCTGGCTCTAACAGGTGTAAGTTTTTGATGACTAGCTACTAGACTTCGTCGACGTAAAAATCACTTTTTCACTAATCAAACCATTGGTTTTTCCGGGACCAAAATAAACTAAGTAAGCCCAATTCAAATTAATGAATTTGGACTTGGACTTTGCCTTTAAGAAACATATAGGTACTTATAAGTACTTATAAGACTTTGCCTTTAAGAAACATATATGTACTTATAAGTACCTATATGTTTCTTAAAGGCAAAGTCTGACGTATCGTGACTTGACTTTGCCTTTAAGAAACATATAGGTACTTATAAGTACATATATGTTTCTTAAAGGCAAAGTCAAAGTCCAAAATTCATTAATTTTAATTGGGCTTTGTTTACAAGCTCGTTCGAAACGTTAGGTAATTATTATTATTAGTTAATGGTGTTAATAATTCGTCGAAATCTTAAAATTAAAGTTCAAGATAGTTCCAAAGGGTTGGTCCAAGAATTTTTTTTTTTGTTTATCACTGTTTTACGAAATTTAACCAGAAAGAATAACAACTCAAGTTCAATAACAACCTCAATCTTCCAGTGAAAGTCCCTTTGAAATCGGTTAAGCCGTTCTAAATATTAACCCAGACAGACAGAAAGATAGACAGACGAAATGCGTATAGATTTAAAAAAGCTTGTGCGTGTTTTCGTCTAGTGTAAATAACTGTATGCTCTTGAGAAAAGAGTTATCTTAAAATTACAGACAAAACAGACACTTTAATTTTGTTTATATGTATTGAAAATCTCAGTTTTCCACATCATTCATCAGTTGTTGACATATAAACAACCCGGACTAAGCTTTTTGCCTCTTTTTGCTTCTACTTTTTTATTCAAACTACTTTGCTTTTTCCTGATTTTCTTGACCTAAAAGGGTAAAAGTAAAGCCGGGTTTACATTTGTCTGAAGTGTTGTGTCGTGACACAGTAGAACAGAATCGGTATCATACATTTTATATGGCAACGTTTACACTTATGTGTTGTGACATGTCGTGATGGCTCCTGATGTGCCGCATACAAAATATATATAATGATAATTAATTATATCGCACAAATGTGAATGAGTAAAAGGCTTGCTTGCGTTTCTATAAATAAAATATAAAAACAACATTCAAAGCCATTATTTACATAAATTCTTTATATAATATAATTAATTCTTAATATTTAATAAAAATTTCAATATTTTGCTGTTATAGTAAGGGAGCCCGAGATGATAAATTTGCAGTTACTAAAGCGTCATGGGGACCGATTGCATTTGGTAGATTAAATGATTGGATTAATAAATGGATATATACTTTTTTCGATTTTAGAGGTGGAAAAAAAAACTACAGACTTTAAAAACAATTTTTATTACTTTGGCTTAATGAAATCGTCTGAAAACATGAGCGATTATTCAGGAGATTATTTCACTCATAATAAGTAAAAAATTAACCGCGCTCGTGGTTCGATAACAGAAATATAAGGGTTTTATTTTGTAACTTTGGAACCCTCCCATTCCATTACGTTACGCTCAAATCGTCAGGTTTTTGAAATGCACATCTTTTAGCTATCAACTCACCTACCTTATCTTAATCTGACGTGCTGGTTGAGTATTTCCGAAGTTAGTTTTTTTTTTGGTTGCCCTAAATGTACCCACCAATATTATGGGCTCATACTTGGCGGAGGTACTCAACAACGTGCAAGGTATAGTCCCTTATGTTTATTTGTCGCGCTCGAGTAACTGCAAAAATCCCCTCTTCGGCTCCCCTACTATTAAGTCATATGTTGAATATTTTAAATGTGACAATGTTATGAAAAAAAGTAAAATACCAAAAAGAAATAATACTAAAGAGGTTTTCTTTTTACATATATGATACCGATTCTGTTTTGATGCGTCACAACACGATACGTCAGACAAATGTAAATCCGGCTTAAGGTATAAAGACGACTGGAGATTGTATATGTCTGTCTACATTCTTAACTTAACTACTAACTGTAAAGTTTTACCCATAAATAAACGATCAAACGGTATTTTGCGGTAAAATACATAGGTAGTTGTATTTTCATACATAAATATGAAGCATTACTGAACAATCGACCTTTGATCAGTAGTTATTACTAGAAAATTGGTTACAAAGAAAAAATTATGCTATTATATTATTTTTCAGGTGAAGCCCTAAAGAGTTTCTTTGGTATAACTTATGAGCAAATGTTAGAGAAAAACCGAACCAATTTCAACGAAATACTCAGCATTGATCATATAACAAAATATGGTAATGTTAAACATAATCTAACAGAAATCAACTTATTGAAGAGGTTGATGGTTAATGCTCAAGATGTGATAATCCTTGTTCACGGTTTTATGGAAAGCTCCGATGGTTTGATGGTGCAAGGTGTAGCGCCAGAGTTGATTAAGCTCAAACGGAAAGTGTTTGCACTGGATGGGAGGAAGGTGATCAATTTCGAGTATTTTCATTCCTCAACTTATGTACGATTCATTGGGCAAAAGTTTGGAACACTCTTGACTGAATTAATTACACGTAAGTTGGTCCAATATGACTTAGATAGTCGTGGTAATGTAAAATGATTTTTTAATCATATTTTTATGTGCTGTGATCAAAAGTGGATAATTGTAGGAAATTATAGTCTGAGACGGATATGACGTCGCTCGATCTCGTGTTGGCTCGTGCCGACTTGTTTCCGTAAAGAGTAGGGATTTAGAGAGGGGAAGCGATCGGTTGGCGGGAACGCTCGTGGCCAGCTGTCCACATTTCTTGTTTATGTGTAATTCATTATTAGTTACTTGGGATAGGCGGGGAGAGTGACTTGAATGGAAAAGGGGAGTGTTAGTTAACTGTCAAAGACGTCTTTAACCCTACACACAACGTTCACAAGTGTGTGACTCCATTCAAGGTCATTCTCTGCTATTGTAGGGTCTTATTTTGGTTACAATATGATTTTATTAAGTTGTCCCGAAAAATATTGTGAATCATAATTCATAACCCTTGTACAAACTTTTTGGTTTTCTTATTTTTCCAATCCACTTTTGAAGCCACTGCTAGAAATAGAGTATAGTACAATTTACGAGAACAGTAAATAATACGTTCTCAACAATTAGGTTAATTGAACTCTAAAATACATTATACTAGCCGACTCCCCGCGGATTTAAACGAGTAGCCGCTCCCGTGAGAATACAGGGATAAAATATAACCTGTGACACTCGCAAATTTTCTCTCTCGTAACTTTCTAGTGGTAAAAGAAGAGTAGATCCAGAGATTACCCCGTAAAATACCATAAACTTCAAATGGATACAAATAATTTGATCAACAGGTGGTGTGAATGCTTCGAAAATAACTTTAATCGGACACAGTTTAGGAGCACATATAGCAGGGATTGCAGGAAAGAAAGTGATAGATGAAACTGGTCAACGTCTAGCTAGAATAACAGGTTTAGACCCAGCAGGGCCTTGCTTCAGTAACGTGGACGCGCGGGCTAGACTGGACGCCACGGACGCGGAATATGTCGACGTCATCCACACTAACGGTGGCATGTTGGGGATAAAAGAGCCTGTAGGTAACGACTTCTATTTTATGATTTAAAAAAAAAACATTCGAGAACTTGATAAGTAATAAGCTATTGCATAGAAATAAAATAATGTACATTTAAGTGAATAGAAAAATTAATTTAAACAAATAATAAAAGGTTTTATTTTCAAGTAAAAGCTGATCAACAATAACCCTGGGTCTTACCATTTTTCAATGGTTGGTTTTTAACAGACTTAAAAAAAAGAGGAGGTTTCAATTCGACGCGTATGTTTTTTTTGTTTAATGTTTGTTACCTTGTAACTTCGTTATTTTTTAACCAATTTCAAATTTTTTTTTTTTTTTGTTTTGTATTTTTTTATTAAAATTATTGAAAACGTAAAAAAAGAATAAATAAACGAATGAGAGAAAAAATAAAAATGTTAATTCGTAGTTACATACTATAACGCATAAATAATATTAAAACTACGTACCTAAATATCTATAACTACATATTATAAAAATTAAAAAGAAAATATACTAAATTTAAATTATATCTAAAGGCTCAGGCGTCGTAGAATTCGTCCGAATCGACGATCATAGGTAAAGTGCCCAGAAGGCTGGCAGTATTGCCGCGTTGTATGGCAATACTAATTTCAAAAATTATTTTTTTGTTTGAAAGACTATATATTCAGATTGGTTCCATTTAATTTTCATGAAAATCGGTTCAGTAATTTTGTGTTAAAATGAGAATAAAGAAATTGATCGTACTGTGGCGCTTTCGTTCACTATGCTAGGACACACTAAAAACAGAAAAATAAAATCGTTTGAACTACCTTCTGATCACTTTAAAGGCGGTGCCAACACAGTGATGCATTAACTAAAGCCGATTAAATTATAAAGTTTTAGGATTTAGTTCTTTCCCGTGGGTCTTTCAGAAACGTCTTTAATTAATACGTTATTGGCTTGGCACCTCACATACGATGTTATTTTTCGCTTTTAAGTTTATTTTTGTGATTTTAAAGTTGGTTAATTTTTTTTGTTAAAAATATTTTTTTAAAGTTTTTTTCGGTTTATTTGTGTAATTATTGCTCTTGAATAGACTCTTTATCATATTTAACATTTTCTTTCTAGGCCATAAAGACTTCTACCCCAACAACGGAATGTCTCAGCCCGGCTGCATATTCTCCACGTGTGACCACAGCAGAGCCTGGGAACTGTTTGCTGAATCCGTTACTTCACCAGACCACTTTCCAGGTAAGCAAATTTTATGATTATTATAATTCCATCATAAAATTATTTTGAACTTGTGCTATAGTACAAGTTGAGATACAATGTTGAGATACTGATTTTATCTATTCATTTGAATTCATTCAGTAGTTTCAGCATGATGCCCGGTCAACAAAAAACACGAATAAAAATATATTGGCTTGGTATCGATTATACATTATAAAATTGTACCTGTTACAAATCACAGGGGCAAGCTTATGACGCTCGCAAATAACGTGGCTTTCTAGCGGTAAAAGAATTTTAAAAATCGTTTCATTAGATCCAGAGATTACCCCCTATAATACCAAAATCTTTAGGTACCTCTTTATATTATTAGTATAGCTTATAAACAGGTGGGGAAACTCAGCGCCTGAAGACAATAGTCTTCGAACAGTGCGTGTTGCCAGTGATGACCTACGGATCCGAGACTTGGTCGCTAACTATTGGTCTCATTATAAGACTCAAAGTCACTCAGCGGGTGATGGAGCGAGCTATGCTTGGAGTTTCTCTGCGTGAGCGAATCAGAAGGAGATCCGCAGACGAACCAAAGTCACTGACATAGCTCAGCGAGTCGCGAAGCTGAAGTGGCAATGGGCCGGCCACATAGTTCGAAGAAGCCGATGGACGTTGGGGTTCTAAGGGGCTGGAATGGCGACCCCACACCGAAAAGCGCAGTGTTAATCGACCCCCCATTAGGTGGACCGGGGATATCAAGAGGTCGATGTTCTTGGAAGTCCATGCAAGAGGCCTATGTCCAGCAGTGAACGTCTATCGGCTGATAATAATGATGATGATGATGGAACAATTGGGCCGTTTGCTTGATCTGTCAATTCTGATTAGTATAAGAAATGTATGAATGTCAGCTTAGCTCTTTATCATACTGACTGATGGGAGAAACTTATCGTGGATACTGAATGTTAAAACTCTAGTTGAGGACTAAATTCCAAATTATTTTGAATTCCAGCTCGCAAGTGTGACAATTGGACAATGTTTCAAAATGGACTCTGCGCGAACAATGACGTCACGTACATGGGATTGAACTCGGGACTCGGTGTTTCGGGAACATACTTATTAACCACTGCATCATCGCCGCCTTATAGTTTAGGCGCTGCTGGTAGTGGGTGATTACTGAAATAAATGTATGGCAACTGTTGGTAAAACTGCTTTTTATTTAAAAATATCACCCTAATTTAAAGACTAACATTTGTGTGTAAGTGTGTGTGCGTGCATATTCTCCTGTCAGACAGGAGAATATGCAACACCTGGAAAAGCTACTGGTCCCTTAAGGGGGTTATGAAAAATAAAGATATCCCTATATCAGACAAGTCTAAAGTATTCAACACCTGTATCTTGCCATGCTTAACCTATGGTTGCCAAACTTAGGGTCCGACCGAGAAAAATATTATGAAACTGAAAACATGCCAAAATAATCTAGAAAGAAGCATGCTTCATATAAAAAACAAGACAAAGTCAGACTCTCTACTATCCGAAGCAAGACCAAGGTCAGAGATGTGGATTAAGAAGCTTAAGTAAGCTATTTTTCCGCTCACTGAGCGTTTTCGATCTTTGAGCGTAACATATACATATACATTAAAAAGTATACCTTTTATTAAATATCTCGTGTCACCACGAGACTTTTGAAACAACTTTTTCAACACCAAACAGCTTATTTGACTAGCCTAATTTAAAAGTAGACTTAAAGATTGTAAAAACCGAATTTAATGAAGAAATCGCATGCGTCTACAAAACTCAACACAAAAAAAACCGTCAAAAAAGTTTCGCCATAAACTCTTTATTACACCAGGAAACCTCACAAAAATGGAATTTTGAAATTCGAAATTCGAAACGTGAGGACAAACAATGTGAGCAGTCACAATAAAAACGAACACTTAAAAATACTTCAGAAACTTTACACGAGGCCAAAAGTACGTAAAAATTCGCGTTTTATTTTTAAAGTTGCTTCACCATGGGGGAAAGGTTTAAGGAGTAAGTGAGTGGCGATTTCATACTTCGATTTTTTTTATTCCTTACAAGTTAGCCCTTGACTACAATCTCACCTAGTAAGTGATGATGTAATCTAAGATGGAAGCGGGCTAACTTGTTAGGAGGAGGCTGAAAATCCACACTCCTTTTGGTTTCTACACGACATCGTACCGGAACGCTAAATCGCTTGGCGATACGTCTTTGTCAGTAGGGTGGTAATTAGCCACGATCGAAGCCTCCCACCAGTCAGACCTGGACAAATTAAGAAAACCTCACTCGGTCTAGCCGGAGATCGAACCCAGGACCATCTTGTATATCCACCGCACATACCACTGTGCCATGGAGGCCGTCGGTTATTTTGCAAAGGACTTAAAATGAAACACACTTTGTTTTACAAACAAAAGGAAATCTATACTTATATTAAAACTGTAGTAGATCAATTTTAAAAGGTATTATTATAATCTACTTTGAAGACACAATTTTTAATTTATTTATTGTCTGTCTGTCTGTCCACATTTGATATTGAACGGACATCACGCTGAAACTACTGAGTTGGCACACTGAAAATTGGCAATATGAGACCATAATACGTAGACGGTTATAGAAAACTTTTAGTCAAACAAAGATGCTTGGAGGCCGTTGAATCAGCTTCCACCTTCACACAGGAAGTAAACTATAAGAAATGTAAACAGTAATTGTTATCAATTGTAAATTATAATACAGTAGGACTTTTTCAAAAGAGCAACTGTTGAGTTTCTTGCCGGTATCTTCTCAGCAGAACCTGCCTTCTGAACCGGTGGTAGAATCATTACAAATAGTCAACTGACGTGTCAAAAGTGCTTGTAAAGTGAGCCTACTTGAAATAAATGATTTTTGATTTGATTTTGATTTGATTAGTCGCAATTACAATTTAATTTTTGCGACTATTAAAAAAGTATTCTATCATTTTTCTTCATTTTTCAAGTTACAACTTAAAATTACTAAAAATAATGTTAAAAAAGGATTGAAATTTTATTGATATAAATCCTCACGATGTTCACCTTTATCGTTTGAGACACGTGATATTCCTAAAATTGCACATAATTGAAAAAATGGAGATGTCTGATGCCTCGGACCGGATTTGAATCTACACCCTCCGGAATCGAAGGCAGAGCTCATACCCACAGGGCTATCAGGGCTGTTTATCGCGTCTTATTATCTTAGGATTTTCAAGTTTGTTTTCTAAGTTGGTCGACAATTTTCGTTTAAATAGCAACTGCTCCTTAGTTTTTTAGTTGCTGTTTTCCTTATAATTTTATTAAAAATGCTACTCTCGTGAATTTTTTCACGTATCTTTAAACAACTGTTTAGCCAGTAGAGAGTGGAGACACTAGATTGTACCAAAAATTTGCTCTTAAATACTTAATATTTTACAAACAGATCCCTAAATCGAAAAATATTGGAAAAATACTCATACGTTTCAGATAACCCACACTATGAAATAAACCACGGACGGACGGACTACGAAACCCGGAAAAACGGAATATATAATTTTTTATCATAGATTTTCTCGACATATGAGAGTGTTTTTGCCACATTTTCAGAAAATTTTCAAAATATTTACGACCTGAAAAATTATGCTACTGAAGTCGGAGGCAGAATCTATATTCAAACTAATGAGGCCATGTTTTTATTTGAAATATTTTAAAAAGCTCCTAATTGAGGCTTTCATATTTAAGGAGCTTTGAAAAAACACAATTACCTGCCAATTTTGTTAGCTTTATAACGATGTTAAATGCAATATTTATAAATTTTCAAGCTTAATTTCTAGGGAAGATTTTAATTTATTTAAAAAGAAATTATATTTTATTTTCTTGTATCACGACGATGGGGTAAGTAACTGGAGAAACGCTTGAGCTAAAGGTTCATATTCATCCTTCACTCGGTATACTCACATAATATCAGCCATTTATAACGGTAGTCTCACCACTCTTTAGAAGTTAAACTATTTTTTAGAAACAAATGGCATAATATCGGAAACCCACTTCACACAAAAGAGCTGGTACGGTACAACTTTCAAAAGGCTCACGAGACCGAGCACCACAAGATGTCATGAAATAGACACTAAATTATTATAATTGGACAAATCACTGGATTTCGCACCAAACACGCCAAAATTCAAATACTTAAAATCCCGCTGAATGTCTCACGACAGATTGCAGGAATAATGAGAGACTAAAAAAAAAAAATTATAACGGCTTAATTTAGGCCTTTAGGAGTACGGATCTTTAATACCTACACCCAAAGATTTTATACTATTAGATATGTCACTAGCGCGTCAAAGTTGAGGCAAACTAATTGTATTAATTTCATTTGATCGCATACGTACAGTAAACAACGAAAGTCATTTAAACAAATATTAACTATTGACTACAATGTCGAGTTGTGTGTTTTTTTATTCTTTACAAGTTAGCCCTTGACTACAATCTCACCTGATGGTAAGTGATGATGCAATATAAGATGGAAGCGGGCTAACTTGTTAGGAGGAGGATGAAAATAATGCCATCGTACGTACACAATGTCATTCACATAAAATACGGTATTACAGCTAGCTGCATGAAGTCACAAAGGTGAAAAATAATATCGTTTCATGAAAGTGGAGAAAAGATTGAGCGCGCTAGGGCGCTTTAAATGTACAAGATATATACAGGGTGTATCGTAAATAGTATGGGAATATGATAATCATAAGATAAACAGCTGAAATGGTAAAAACAATGGTAAGTGTAATTAATAACTCTTACAATTATTATTAAAATTAATATATATATGAATTACATCTTAATATGTAATTAATTAATGGAATTAAGTCTTATATCTTTGGAATCCTTATTAAATGAACATGTTTAAAAGTTAGATGTCCAACTTTTAAAGTACCTACCAAAACAAGTCCCGTTTTTTGGAAGAAAAACTCACTTTGCAGAAGAAAAAATTTAATTTTATTATTTGAAACAACTATTCAAAAATAATTACCAAGCACAACAACGCTTTAGAAGCGCTTTTTCTGCACATGGTATGATTAAATTGCACTGAAGGTAGGAATTTTTGTATTTAGTACAGAGAGAGACGAATATCTTAGCTCTCCATGGATTCACCGTGCGGGTAGAGAGAAAACCTCCGAGCAGAGTCCAGAACTTGTGACTACAGGATGTAGGGTCAAGGAATTGCTTGACGATCGATCAACACTCTCCGTTATAAATCAATATAAAATAAAAACCGTAGAAATTCGGCTAACATATATAGCGTTATTTAAGTAGGCCTTAATGTCTATCACCTTGTAAAATATGTCGTAATATTTACGGGACACCCTGTATACTTCAAAAATGTATATTAAGGGTAGATAGTATTAGCTAAGCTGCGCTTCTATCCGGCACTGTACCTACTATTCTGTTTTATAAACAGGTGAAGGGTTGACAAATGAAAGGTCTTTGTGCCCTTAGTTTGTAAATGAAATTAAAGGCTTCATTCCGTTCTGACCGGACAGAGTACCCGTCAAGTAGGTAGGTAAATAAATACCTTTGATTTAGTTGACGAGTGTAGGGACTTCATTATAGGCGGCGAGGGGGCATATTATGTCCAGAACAGCAAAAATCTAGTGCAGTATTTACTTATTCCCCAGCAGACTTGTTTTATTTCTGTCAGCATATTTTTGGCTGGTGGGAGGCTTCGGCCGTGGCTAGTTACCACCCTACCGACAAAGACGTACCGCCAAGCGATTTAGCGTTCCGGTACGATGTCGTGTAGGAACCGAAAGGGGTGTCGATTTTCATCCTATTCCGAACAAGTTAGCCCGCTTCCATCTTGGATTGCATCATCACTTACCATCAGGTGAGATTGTAGTCAAGGGCTAGCTTGTAAAAAAAAAAAGTATTTTTTTCTTAGTTTTGTTTGTGTTACTATAATATAGGTCCTAATATAATAATTAAATCCTACTAATATTATAAAGGCGAAAGTTTGTATGTTTGTTTGGATGTTTGTTACTCTTTCACGCCTCGGCTACTGACATGAATCACCTAAAATTTGAAAAAAAAGTGAGATAGATTATAGTCTGGATAGTCTGGATTAACACATAGGCTACTTTTCCCGGAAAAATCCATGGTTCCCGCGGAATATGTGAAAAACTGAATTCCATGCGGACGAAGTCACAGGCGTCCGATAGTATAATAATAATAAAAAAAGTATTTTTGTTGTAAATTTAAAGGGCGGCAAAATTAGGCGTAAATTTTTAACTCTCTCTACGATCGCAAACGCATCGAAAACTAGAAAAATTTATGAGAATGACATTGACAGATCACGTGATCAAGATCTGTCACTCCCCATACATTTTTCTAGCTTACGAAGCGTTGGCGATTGTAGAAAGAAAATCAACGTGCCGCTTGGCTAAAGGGCAAGTTATTCCGAAAATTGCTTCCAGCTATTGTTTGCTATTACAAAGGTCCGATTGCTAATAGATTATTTGACAAGTCTTTGGTGAACTATCTCAGGGTATCCTGCGGCTATGTCTGAAGTTGCCCTTAATATGAAAATGCTAACAATACTCCATTTAACTTTAACAATTTCTTAGTCTATGATCTTAGCGGTAACCGTAAACAATATCCCTTTATCTACATTGATGCCTGTGTAAATAATAATTATTATTTGTAATAATTTGATAGGTAATTAACTCTTAGTTGAGTATCTAAGGATCCGCCCTTCTACACTTATAATAAGCTCGTCGATAGCCCAATGGATATGACCTCTGCGATTTGGAGAGCGTAGGTTCAAATCCGGTCCGGGCCATTTACCTCTAACTTTTCAGTTATGTGCATTTAAAAATAAATATCACGTATCTCAAACGGTGAAGGAAAAACATCGTGAAGAAGTCTACATACCTTTTTACTTGGAATTTTCTTTATTTTCTACGGGAGTGAAGTCTGCCAATCCGCATTTGGACAGTTGGTGGGTCTAAGATATATATCCCCTCTCATTCTGAGAGGAGACTCATGCTCAACAGTAAGCCGAATATGGGTTTTTAATGATGAAAGAGGAAAGATTTGTATTTTTGTATATAACGAATAAATTCAAAACTACTAGACGGATTTGAAAAATTCTTTCAGCAATAGAAAGCTACATTATCAGGGAGTAACATAGGCTATATAATATCACGATATAAGAAACAGGACCTGAGCATCAATGAAAAGTGTGACAAAAACTGGAAAATGAATTTTCTTTCGAGAGCTTCTGGTTAAGATTAACGGCGTATAATGACATAATTATCTTTTTCCTTAGGTTTTTTTTTTATTTTTTACAAGTCCTTGACTACAAACTCACCTGATGGTAAGTGATGATGCAATCTAAGATGAAAGCGGACTAACTTGTTTGGAGGAGGATGAAAATCCACAGCCAGACCTGGACCAATTAAGAAAACCTCAATCGGTCCAGCCGGGAATCGAACCTAGAACTTCTTGTAAATTAACCACGCATAAAACCGCGCTACGGAGGCCGTCGTAGGTTCAGGGTATTTCTTCCTGTAACTGTCTCGTAGTGGTTAGCCTGTGTGGATTCTAAGGTCCTGGATTCTAAGGTCCTGGGTCGGAATTATGTTATATTAAGCTTTTCTCAGCGCGGAGTAGGCAAGTTGGTGGTGTTACACCCCCGTTACGTCCCGTAATTATCATTAACATCTGGTAGTGGTCATTAATGAACATAACATTATAATCCAAAGCCCGCCAACTCGTATTGGAGCAGCGTTTTTTTTTTATTCTTTACAAGATAGCCCCTGACTACAATCTCACCTGATGGTAAGTGATGATGCAATCTAAGATGGCAGCGGGCTAACTTGTTAAGAGGAGGATGAAAATCCACACTCCTTTCGGTTTCTACACGGCATCGTACCGGAATGCTAAATCGCTTGGCGGTACGTCTTTTGCCGGTAGGGTGGTAACTAGCCACGGCCTAAGCCTCCCACCAGCCAGACCTGGACAAATTAAGAAAATCTCAATCTGCCCAGCCGGGGATCGAACCCAGGACCTCCGTCTTGTAAAACCGCGCATAGCACTGCGCCACGGAGGCCGTCAAAAAGCAGCGTGGTGGGTCGAAGCTTCATATCCTCTCTCCTATACGGAGAAATCCTTGTTAGGGTAGTCTATGTATATTAAAGCGGACGCCCGCAACTTCGTACGCCCTTAGACCTCTTTAATCCGGCCCTATCCCAAAATTCATTCTTAGTGGATATCTACTAATTATAAACTACCTCACTGCCAAATTTCGCCTTTGTACGTCAATCGGTTTTCGAGATTTCGTGACGCCTTTCGCATTTTCCAAAATTAAGATAATTAAAGAGGTTAATAGAATGGGGATGATGACTAGGTTTGAATATATTAATTTTTATGATACATTCGGGTAAATAGGGTCAATGTTAACTAATTTATACATAAAAAGCAAAGATTGTCTGGATATTTGCAAAATAAATGAGATTATAAAATTTCAAAAACTATTAAATTTTTTTTATCGTAATTAGAAGAAAATTTATACAGTTTTAGCTTCCTTACATTAAATGTGACATTTTTTAATATATGAACTATAAAGATAAACGCACAAATAACAAAGATATTAGTAATTTTGTTTGAACGCGCATACAAATCTAACGATCATTACATTGCCTATGACGTCATTTTTTCGAGCCATTTTGTATGGGGCGTTTTTCAGGGATCCGCGGCAGCGCCGCAAATCTGACTCTTTAAATCCCTGTAGCTCCGAAAGTAATGATCTTAGATACCCTGTTCCTTTTACAAAATTGCTTTACTATTAGTATACTCTTAATTTATATACAATTTAAAAAACTGTCATCATCCCTATTGTTTTATTAAAATATAATTATTAATTGCATTTCTCAGCAAAATCGTCCGAACATTTCATTAATTTTATTAATTGATTTTACGTATGTAATGAAATAGTCACTGATAGTTGAAATCACGCGAATCAACGGCTCAGAAAATGAATGCTTTAACAACAAAATTTAATTTTTAGGTTATGTGTAAAATAATAAAAAATAGCCAATACAATAATAATTATAGCCATACGTTTATTTGATATTTGATATTTCCACCTTCACACAGGAAGTAAAACTATAAGAAATGTAAACAGTAATTGTTATCAATTGTAAATTATAATACTGTATGACTTTTTCAAAAGAGCAACTGTTGAGTTTCTTGCCGGTATCTTCTCAGCAGAACCTGCCTTCCGAACCGGTGGTAGAATCTTTACAAATAGTCAACTGACGTGTCAAAAGTGCTTGTAAACTGAGCCTACTTGAAATAAATGATTTTTGATTTTGATTTTGATTTTGATAATTAAAAGTTTGGAATACGTAAACGTAGGACTGACATACTCCGAGATAATTTTCGAAACAAAACTTTGGAACTACTCGTAATATACAGGGTATTCCGTAATCTACTATATAAAAATAAGTCGGGTTTTCCTTCCTGACGCTATAACTCCAGAACGCACGAACCGATTTCCACTGATTTGCATTCGTTGGAAAGGTCTCGGGCTCCGTGAGGTTTATAGCAAAGAAAATTCAAGAATAATTTTAACGTAGGGTAGGGCTAGGGTACTGCTAGGGTAGGGGTAGGGTAGGGTAGAGGTAGTTGACAGTGTACATCGAGTTTCACGCGAACGAAATCGCGGGCGTCCGCTAGTAAATGAATAAAACGCAAACTCATTTGAATAGTTTTCCAAAAATCCCTAGGGTGACCAAGTTATATTTTATTTTCCGGATTTTTCAAAATTTTCTATATTGAATCAGCTTTTTCAATGCTGGAATTATGATTTTGATGATCTAATTTTTGTTGAACATTACGGATTAAATGTACTGTAACTGTACTTTGTACTGAAAAAAAATAACTTTTTAACCCAGGGATTTTTGGAAAACTATTCAAATTAGGTTAGGTGGTGTAGTAGATAATTAGGTGGTGTATCTACCATTTGCGTCATATCTATTAATTACGGGACATCCTGTATATTCAAGTTTAAGAATTACTTTATAGTCATCGATCTCCTATTAAAAAGTAGAAGCACAATCAGCGACCAAAAAACGTCCTCACTCAATGAGTGCCAAACACAACTACTTGGCACTTAATTATAATAGTCGCATTTGGAAATTCAATCTTAAACACGATAGTTAAGGTAGAATTTGCTCTGTATTTTGGGATTTTATTGAATATTGGACTATATTTAAAGGCCTTTAGTATAATTTTCTTTACCAATAATTCTAAAACTGCCAAAGCAAATTCGCCAGTCTTTAAGTGACATTTTCTACATGATTGTGCGTCCTTTTATAATAAGAGGTCAATGTTTATAACACACAAAAATAATTTATTGCTTTATTGCTATAAGCAATCCTGACGGCCTCCGTGGCGCAGTGGTATGCGCGGTGGATTTACAAAACGGAGGTCCTGGGTTCGATCCCCCGCCGGAGCAGATTGAGATTTTCGTAATTGGTCCAGGTCTGGCTGGTGCGAAGCTTCGGCCGTGGCTAGTTACCACCCTACAGGCAAAGACGTACCGCCAAGCGATTTAGCGTTCCGGTACGATGCCGTGTAGAAACCGAAAGGGGTGTGGATTTTAATCCTCCTCCTAACAAGTTATTCCGCTTCCACCTTAGACTGCATCATCACTTACCATCAGGTGAGATTGTAGTCAAGGGCTAACTTGTAAAGAATAAAAAAAAAAATAAACAGACATTTCAATTTTATTTACATAATAGTGGACTTCTGCAAGAGCCGTGATAGCCCAGTGGGTATGACCTCTCCGATTCCGGAGGGTGTAGGTTCGAATTTGGTCCGAGGCATCTCCAACTTTTCAGTTGTGTGCATTTTAAGGAATTAAATATCGTCTCAATCGGTGAAGGAAAAACATCGTGAGGAAACCTGCATACCAGAGAATTTTCTTAATTCTCTGCGTGTGTAAAGTCTGCCAATCCGTATTGGGCCAGCGTGGTGGACTATTGGCCAAACCCCTCTCATTCTGAGAGAAGACTCGAGCAGTGAGCCGAATATGGGTTTATAATGATGATAATGATGGACGCTTGCAACTTCGTCCGCCCTTAGACCTTCGACCCTCTTGCAAAATCCGTTTAAAGCGGATCTCTCTCCTAACTAAACTGAATTGAAATATACTTCCCTGCCAAATTTCATTTTTTACGTCAAGTGGTTTTTGAGATTTTATGGTGACGACGAATGACCTTTCGCATTTTATAGTAATTACAATTACTAAGGTAATGAGGTTGTTTTATTGTATTAACTATTGATATTGAAAATTGAAAATAAACGATATTTGTATTAGGTATGTTGATAATTTAATATGTTTCATACATATTTCATATTAATTCTGATTCGAATTTCGAACGAGGATCGTTCGATTCGAATTAAAAAATTGACAATCTTTTTACACACCATATGTTATCTAAATAACCTCATGCTTATATGTTCTGTAAAAAACAAAACACAACCGCGATTCCATATACTAACAGCGCCATCTTTTGAGCGTTTGATGTTATTCTATGCCGCGGCCCGTACCCCCGCCCCGTTATACGTTATACCCACGTCAGTGACGTAGCGTGCCTTAGAGAGGCCGGGGTTTTTTTTTTATTCTTTACAAGTTAGCCCTTGACTGCAATCTCACCTGATGGTAAGTGATGATGCAGTCTACGATGGAAGCGGGCTACCTTGTTAGGAGGAGGACGAAAATCCACACCCCTTTCGGTTTCTACACGGCATCGTACCGGAACGCTAAATCGCTTGGCGGTACGTCTTTGCCGGTAGGGTGGTAACTAACCACGGCCGAAGCCTCCCACCAGCCAGACCTAGACAAATTAAGAAAATCTCAATCTGCCCAGCCGAGAATCGAACCCAGGACCTCCGTCTTGTAAATCCACCGCGCATACCACTGCGCCACGGAGGACGTCAAAATCAAAATTAGTTGAGGGGCCCAAATGAAGGGTGAAGATTTCTCTTAAAAGAAACAAAAATGCTCGCTTAAAATAAATATGTCAGTGACTTAACCTGTGCAAGATGTTTCTAGCTCACGCTTAACCAGGGGGGAAAAAGGGATTGTGGATTTTTACTAATTTTGCATTCACAAGTAAGGCCCCTGGTAGTGCCGGGGCCCCGTATCTATACTAATATTATAAAGCTGAAGAGTTTGTTTGTTTGATTGAACGTGCTTATCTCAGGAACTAATGGTCCGATTTGAAAAATTCTTTCAGTGTTAGATAGCCCATTTATCGAGGAAGGCTACAGGTTTTATCCCCGTATCCCTACGGGAACGGGAACCACGCGGGTGAAACCGCGCGGCCTCTACTAGTCATTGATACGGCTGATGCGGCGGTAGCTACGCAACTGACCCACATATAATCTATACTAATATTATAAAGAGGAAAACTTTGTTTGTATGTTTGTTTGTTTGTTTGTTTGATTGTAATGAATAGGCTCATTAACCACTGGACCGATTTTAAAAATTCTTTCATCATTCGAAAGTTACATTATCCACAAGTAACATAGGCTAAATTTTATTTTGGACAAAAATAGGGTTCCGTAAGATATTTGGGTTTTTCGGACACAAGGTGTAAAAAATCAACCAGAAAAGTAGGGTAGTGGTAGGTAAGAGTAGGGTAGGGGTAGGGGTAGTGTAGAGGTAGAATAGAGGTAGTTGAAAGTTTACATCGAGTTTCACGGGCGTCGGCTAGTTTAACATAAAGTAGGCAATGATTTTTTTTCTGCTTTCATCTAACATAGTTATTTCAACGAAATTACAGTAATAACGTAATTTTACATAAGAGTGGGCTTAGTAAATAGGTAAAGGGGATGATGACTAGGTTTGAATATATTGATTTTTATGATACATTCGGGTAAATAAGATCAATGTTAACTAGTTTATACATAAAAAGCAAAGATTGTCTGGATATTTGCGAAATAAATAAGATTATAAAATTTCAAAATCTATTAAAAATCTTTTATCTTAATTAGATGGTAATACATACAGTTCTAGCTTCCTTATAATAAATGTGACATTTTTTAATATGTGAACTATAAACATAAACGCACAAATAACGAAGATATTAGTAATTTTGTTTGAACGCCAATACAAATATAACGATCTTTAGTACCTACGAAGTCATTAGTTCGTACCATTTTGTATGGGGCGTTTTTCAGGGATCCGTGGCAGTGCTGCAAATCTGACTCTTTAAATCCCTGTAGCTCCGAAAGTAATGATCGCAGATACCCTGTTACTTTTACAAAATTGCTTTACTATTAGTATACTCTTGATTTATATACAAGTTAAAAAACTGTCATCATTCCTATTAGCAGGGAGTGGTAACGTTGACTTCATTTGAACCCATGTTAGATGACGTAAATAAAGTCATACCAATTAATGAAAATGACGTTATAATCTACATTTTGTTGAAATAATTATGTGAGTGTTTGTTTTTGGTTAGGTCAAAATATTGTAACTGAGTGTTACCATATTTTTTTGGTTTTGAGATCTGTTTGTGAGCTTTAAAATGCAATTTTTTACCCTACCCTCCTAGAGTGAGTTTCAAAGGATAATTATTATAAATAACTATATAATAAAAATAACTAAAATTTAATTTAAACATAATAAATTGTAGTTAAACAAACCAACCAAAAACACCAATCTGCCACCACTAGCTTACGCCGCGCGGTTTCACCCGCGTGGTTCCCGTTCCCGTAAGAATATGGGGATAATATATAGCCTTCCTCGATAAATGGGCTATCTAACACTGAAAGAATTTTTCAAATCGGACCAGTAGTTCCTGAGATTAGCGCGTTCAATCAAACAAACAAACAAACTCTTCAGCTTTATAATATTAGTATAGATTCATTAGGTATTGGTGGCTTAAAACTACGGAACCCTATACAACGTTTTCGCACTATTCTACATAAGGAAACACTCTGTTGAGCCGATGGTGTAACCTTTCCCCTATCAAGACGAGAACAGCTAACATATAGGATGCGAAGAGGATTATTATAGGTGACACTGCGTGTTCAAACTGGGACTTATAGTCGCCTCTGGAATCGTCACATTTCAATGGTGAAAACTTCTCTATGTTGAAGATTTTCGTCATCAACCCAGCTTCTTTGGCTCGAAGAGCTCTGTAACAATATATAATTCCTATACTTATACTAATACTTACTCTATTACAGCCTAATGTGTTCTATTTACCAACAAACAAATTAGAAATGTAGGTAGAAAACGCATGTAATTTCATAACATATTTATTGTAAATTATGTATTGTTTGTTTATAAAATGTTATTAAATATATATTAACTATATCGTATTGTTCTAAGATTATTAATTGATTTTATTTTCAATAATTTAAGAACAAATTAATTATAATAATTATTATGTGTGAATTAAATTACTAGCGAATTATACCCCCATTTTTAATTTGTTTGTTGGTAAACAGTCTATATCTATATATAAAATCAAGTAAGGCTGTAATATACTTATACTAATTATGTACCATCATCACCTCCTTTAGTTAATTCTACTTATTTTTTTATTTATTTTTTATAATATGACCAATATTCCTATTCCCCTCCAACTAGTTGGGAAAGACTGTAGGAGTGGGTACGACAATAGACCAACGGAGCGGGGATCGAACCACCACCCCTCGGTGACGAGTCCGATCGCTCTTACCGTTGAGCTATTGAGGCTTAGCTCAGAGACTTAACTTAAGTTACGTAAGAACTTAACAGAGGCGTAACTTAGTCAGCAAAATATGCCAATCTTCTTTATTTTCGTCGATTCTCATTAAGTCATCCACTCCCTTTACACACTTTCTTCTTTTACACACTCCTGCCATCTCTTCTTTGACCTTCCTCTCTTCTTATGTCCTTCCACTTGCAAATTCAACATTTTTCTAGTAATATGACTAAATGCACCCTGTAAACACTACCAACATAAAAATAGTACAAAACTCGATAAAAGTAAAACATAATTTTACCCAATTTTAAACTCCTCTTTGTACAAAAATGATTTGTTTGTGAAAAAGAATTGTTTCACTTTTGAGTAGAGATCTATTTCAACGAGTTGGCAAATGTCTTCACTGTCCAGATCTAAAAAGAAATACACCAATACGGAATTTTGAAATCTGACTTAAACTAAGATTCTTGTAAAATATTATTATTATCTATACTAATATTATAAAGAGGAAAACTTTGTTTATATGTTTGTTTGTTTGATTGTAATGAATAGACTTAAACACTACTGGACCGATTTTAAAAATTCTTTCACCATTCGAAAGCTACATTATCCACAAGTAACATGGGCTAAATTTTATTTTGGAAATAAATAGGGTTCCGTAAGATATTTGGGTTTTTAGGACACAAGGTGTAATAAATCAACCAGAAAAGTATGGTCGGGGTAGGTAGAAGTAGGGTAGGGGTAGGGGTATGCTAGAGGTAGGCTAGGGGTAGGCTAGGGGTAGGATAGGGGTAGTTGAAAGTTTACATCGAGTTTCACGCGGACGAAGTCGCGGGCGTCGGCTAGTAATCATTATATTTTACAAGTTACAACAAATTATACAAATAAAAAATGCATTTTTTAGTTCTATAATAGGTTAAGGTAGTTAATTTAGTTAAATATTATTGTTTTAGTTAGTGTAAATAATAATTATTAATATTAACAATAAAGTGAGTTGTTTAATGGAAAAAAATAGTAAAGTAAAGAAAGAAAGAAAGAAAATAAATTTATTCAAATCTAAAAGTGTCTGTAACTTTTAGATTAGTCAGTACCCTATCCTTATGACAGCATGTCTGTCTGTAACCCTTAAAAAGAAAGGGTGTACAGCTCAGCATATGTCGTGCACTACGTAAAGTAAAAGAATATAATCATATGCCACACTTAAAAGGTACTTACGTTATCAACCCATTTCGGCTCACTGCTGAGCTCGAGTCTCCTCTCAGAATGAGAAGGGTTAGGCCAATAGTCCACCACGCTGGCCCAATGCGGATTGGCAGACTTCACACACGCAGAGAATTAAGAAAATTCTCTGGTATGCAGGTTTCCACACGATGTTTTCCTTCACCGTTTGAGACGTGATAATTAATTTTTAAAAATGCACACAACTGAAAAGTTGGAGGTGCATGCCCGGACAGGATTCGAACCCACACCCTCCAGAATCGGAGGCAGAGGTCATATCCACTAGGCTATCACGGCTGTTAAAAAAAAAAAAAAGGTACTTACATTTCCTCAAACAGGGATATATAGTGTAATACTCAGTAAGCAGCGCCGTTTTCGTATATATTACGGCGTCTAACGCCGCCGTTAAATTCATTATATGTACTTGTAACAACTTCTTCCACACAATGCTCAGATTATTGTCCATTGATTTTTCATATTTCTGCAATAAACGTTTCTATAATAATATTCTTATAAATGGAATATTAGAGTTGTATCTTGCAAGAAAAATTTAAACATTGTAAGAATTTTAGTGGCATTTTCTAGTCATCTACATTGAGCCAGCGTGGTGGACATAAGCCCTCTTGTTCTGAGAAGAGACTCGTGCTCAACAGTAAGCCGAATATGGGTTGTTAATCTTAATATATAAATGCGAAAGGTAATCACGAAATCTCAAAAACCGTTTGACGTACAAAGATGAAATTTACAGGAGGTAATTTATAGATAGTAAAATTCCGCTGAGAACAGATTTTACGAGACGGCCGGATTAAGGAGGTCTAAGGGCAGAGTCACGGGCGTCCGCTAGTGATGATTAAGACAAACTCACCCTTCTATCAGTATCAAGGTTCATGTCTTTCAACAACGCGAACTGATAGTCACTCTCTACGAGTGCATTCAAATCCATCGCTTTGCCTCTATCGCTCACAAGGTGAGAGAGCAGGTTGGATGTATAGAAGCTGTGTACGACGTACGCGCACACGATGAAGGTTAGATAGCCAATCCGACGAGAGTTTGATGTTGCTTGTAGTGGCAGAACTGGGAAAATGAAATTTTCGAGTATTATATCTGAATGTCACCTTAATACATTTACCACATGACATAGATAAAACGCTTCTTATGCTTTACCTCACAGAATAAAGATCATACAGAACGAGTGTTTAGCACTCAAGCAGCGTGATGAAGCCGTTGAAACCCATAAAAAAACGAACGTCACGCGTCTCTTTGACATCCGCATATACAAACTTTTTTCATAATTTGCATTTCAAAATTTAACACAAACAACAATTACGTAAATTAATATAATAGTCAATAATAATTCTTTAGCATTTAAGAACAGTTTTTAAAATATTTAAAAACATAAGACGCCATTTTTCTTGAATAATATTGATACGAAGACTGCGTGTTTTACTGAATCGAATGTATTCGTTTTTGCAAAAGGCAGAAGCAGAAGATGTGGCCGGAACGACATTCTAATATCTCTCTTAGATGATATCTTGCGTTCATTCATACACACCACAGAAGCACATCGTGTGAATGTGAATAATTTTAATATACTCTGAGTATCTAAATAAATTTTATTCTTAACAAAAAAATATGCAGTTACGTTTATAAAAATACCAACTTAACCAATGTATTCAGAAATTACGAAGAGTTCTCTCGAATTCTGCTGGATCCCATCATCAAATGACCTGACCTGATGACCATGCAACTACCCATTCGGCGTCTTCGAATAATCGGGGAAAATATTTGGATGAATTTACTAACTCCTCTTTTTCAAATTCAGTGATAAAGGGCATGCTAAGAATGTATAAATATTTTAAATTCTATAAATATAAGAAAATAATACTTACTATGTTGACAATAAGCCGAAAAGGCCAACAGTAGTTCGTAAGCAAAACTGCATTCACCACCAAACACGCTCGTATCCCATTTGCTAAGCACGTACAAGCAGATGGAGCCAAACAGCATGCTCCCATATATGCACAGCCATACTGTGGTGCTGAAGGGAAGGCTGTAGAAAGCCTTGAAGACTCCACTGTAGCGGTGTCGGAGAATAAAGCCTAGGCTGTAGACAAAGATATATTTGAAAATAAAAATATTACATACCTATTAGTTATCAACCCATATTCGGCTCACTGCTGAGCTCGAGTCTCCTCTCAGAACGAGAGGGGTTAGGCCAAATAGACCACCACGCTAGCCCAATGCGGATTGGTAGACTTCACACACGCAGATAATTAAGAAAATTCTCTGGTATGCAGGTTTCCTCACGATGTTTTTCCTTCACCGTGTGAGCCACGTGATATTTAATTTCTTAAAATTCATAATACAACTGAAAAGCTGGAGGTGCCAGCTCCGCATCGGAATGCTACGCCCTCCGAATCGAAGGCATAGGTCAAATTCACTGAGCTATCACAGCAATGTACGGCTTTGAGTTTTAGTTAGCAAATATAGTAAACGTATTACTTGTAATAAACAGATTTTCAACTCTTATCCAAGTTGTTAAAATTTCCGAAGATAAAACAAAGTTATATACACAATTAGCGTCACTAGACCGCCTCTAGTATCGCGAAACCTCGAGCGATAATCGATAGCGTTATAGCAAAATTGTTCTAGCGTATGCTAACTCTTATATTCGAACGAACTTCTAGTTTTAAATCAAAAATTAACCGCAATTATAACTTTGCTTTCGATATTCTTTTTCATTTTGCTTTTCTGTAAACACTCGACCAGATTTTAATTTACAAATCACACAAAAATATCAGTTTTAGTTTTCTATTTCCCAGTTAACTTCGATAAACGTTTTATTTCAAATGGAAAGATTTGCACCCTTCTAAGGTTTCAGTAGAGGTTCTTGTGACAGAGGTCTTCGGGTAAAGTATATCATCATCATAACAGCCGATGGAAGTCCGTTGCAGGACATAGGCCTTTTGCAATGACTTCCAAACATCACGATACTGAGCCGCCTGCATCGAGCGAATCCCTGCGACCATCTTCGACTACCAGTGCATCATCAACGTCAATCGGCTCTTCGAACTACGTGTACCGCCCCTTGCCACTTCAACTTAGCGACTCGTTGAGCTATGTCGGTGACTTTGATTCTTCTGCAGATCTCGTCATTTCCGATTCAGATGCAATCACGCAGAGATACTCCGAGCATAACTCGTTCATATACTTTAAGAAATTAAATGTCACGTGTCACAAACGGTGAAGGAAAACATCGTGTGAAAACCTGCATACCTGAGAATATTCTTAATTCTCTACGTGTGTGAAGTATGTTTATCCGTATTGGGCCAGCGTGGTAAACTATACTAGAGACTAGCCTAAGTCTCCATTCTGAGAGGAGACTTGTGAGCCAACAGTGAGCCAAATATGGGTCGATAATGATGATGATGATGATGATGATGATGAAGCTGTTGATGATAAAAAACTCTTTTTTTAAGAATTTTGATGCGGTGTTTTATGAGAAAGGTTTTGATAAATAAAATTATCAAAATTCTGTATAAATGGCTTGAAATATGACGACAATCATTGAAATTGTCGAAAAAAGACAAGCCTTTTGGAGGAGTTCGTCGAAAACGCTCCTTTATAGATGAAACAAAAACAATCAACACTCACCGCCAAGTATATATAGCTTGTATGGGATAAGCGTCATCAAGGATGTCTGCCACCAGTTGCATAGGCTTAAGGTAGATGTCCACAGCATCGCCCGGTCGCGGGTAGATAGCTCTTTCACGGGCCGCCGTCGGTAGGTGGGCGTAATCTACCAGTTTGTAGGAAATACTGAAATGTTTGAAATTCTGTAGGATTCTTCCTACTAATATTATAAACGCGAAAGTTTGTATGGATGTCTGGATGTTTGTCACTCTTTAACGCTGCAACTTTGACAATTGTTTTAATAAAGATAAGAGCTGTAGGTAAATAAAACGTTTCGCTAATAATTTTGTTCGAACTAAATTGCACCGTATTGTGTTGTAGCGAGAGTCGCTATTTATTTTAATGATGTTGTGGAGTGAAACTTCTGTACTTGTACATATGTTTTCTGTGGTATGGGTACAATAAATTTGTACTTCTTCCAAGTAAGCTCGCTTCCATCTTAGACTGCATCGTCACTTACCATCATGTGATATCACACTCAAAAGATAACTTAACATTGAATAAAGAAAAATAAAAATAACTTACTTAAATTTGAACATATCTTGCAAAATGTTCAGCATGATACATCCAACGAAACTCTGTCGCCATAATGGATCGTATTCGTAAAGGTTTTCATACTTACCCACAGATTCACATGTAAATAACGATCTGACAACGAAAGTATCGTTTATTCTCTTCATAATAACAAGAGAAATGAATTCTATGTAGTTAAAACGCTGAAAATAAACACTTCTTTTATCTATACTATTATTAAAAAGCTGGAAAATTTGTTTTATTTGCTTGAACGCGCTAATCTCAAGAATTTCTGGTTCGATTTGGAAAATTCTTTCAGTGTTAGATAGCCCATTTATCGAGGAAGGCTAAAGGATATATATTATTCCCGTACTCTTGCAGGAACAGGAACAACGCGGGAGAAACCAAGCGGCGTCTGCTAGTGACGTATAAATGAAATCATAACCAAAATTAGCATAACGTATTATTCAGGACTGAGTATTCACCAAAATAAAGTAAAAAGAAACGGGGTCTTTATCTATTCATTTTGACTTTAATGAATCAATAGAAATCTATTATTTGCACATTAAAACAGCGGGAGTCGGATGGTAAACAGAAACAAAATTTCAATTTACAATAAACAAATACATACATATTTTCATCAATGGCGTTAGCTAAAATAGATATTTGGTCTATTCAAATTTTGAAAGCTCTGTTTAACTACTATAATAATATTTAAAATATTATTATAGCACTTTTTTTTATAAATTTTTAATAGTATTTTGTATTATATTTTGTGTTTTATCAATATTGTTTAAAATTAAAAAAAAGGATAGATAAATAAATAAGAGATTGACTTTATTTACTTTATTATCAATGTTTAGGTAAGGTATAAACAAACATTATAAATGTCCTTGTTAGAAATGTATTATGATTAAAGAGAATCGCTTTCTGAGAAAATTCTTAGAAGCATATCTATCTTTCTTACACGAGAGATAAAATCCGAGTCCAATAAAGATAGGTAGATAGATAGATATATATTATAACAATGCTTGATTTGTATAGTTATTAGGATAAATTAGCCTAAGTTCCATAATGTATTATTTCTCAATAAAAAAAAATTCAATAATTAATTTTTCTCTTTGAATACCCAACATGCGACATGAGACACATTGTTTGTAATTTAAATAATTGATTTCTATAATTACTTCAACCTCCTTACCTCCAAACACGTCCATGAGTACTCAGGATCAAACAAGAAATTAAATTGTAAGCACCGGTACAGGGAACATAAAACTGAAGTTGAAAAACAGTAATAATGGTGTTCAAATATTTTGAAAGTAAACAAGTAAAACATGCTCGTTTTCTTCGATGTATAAAGTTCACAAAATATGGGGTAAAAAAAACATTGTTAAACATGATTAAATATAAAGCTTTGTTCAATATTTTGAATTCCTTTTTTTCTGTAATGAAAAAGGAAATATTACTAACTAGCTGACGCCGCGATCAAACAAACAAACAAACTCTTCAGGTTTATAATATTAGTATATATATAAAAATGTATTTTAATTCAAAGTTTCTCTGTAATTCAAAGTGTATTCAATGTAACCAAAATCGGTTCAACCGTACCAAATAATAAATCAATCAATCGACATATCCATACTTCCATACTAATATTATAAATGCGAAAGTAGGGGAGACTGGGGATAGTTGACTAAAGGGGTAGATTGACTAACTGTAAAAAACTCGACCAGTTTAAAAGTGTTGCGTTATCCAAGTAGGCTCTAAGAACTATTGGCTCTTCCCGCTCATCAATATCAACCCATATTCGGCACACTGCTGAGCTCGAGTCTCCTCTCAGAATGAGAGGGGTTAGGCCAATAGTCCACCACGCTGGCCCAGCAGACTTCACACACGCACAAAATTAAGAAAATTCTCTGGTATGCAGGTTTCCTCACGATGTTTTTCCTGCACCGTTAAAGACACGTGATATTTAATTTATTAAAATGCACACTGTATGGTAGATAATTTGGTTCCAAGACTAAGCGCTTTTTTGGGCACAAATAAAAATTTTTCGTGATTTAAAATTGATGCGTTACTTTTATTGCTTAGTTAAGTTTAGAATGATAGTGACATTAAAAGTTTGACAGTCGTATAAAATGATTATGACGTTTTTCTTTGAAGAGGATTCGTGAACCCAGCAGCCCAAGTAACGTTTCGTTGCGCGCCAACACTCACAATTGAAAAGTTGGAGGTGCATGCCCCGGATTCGAACCCACACCATCCTGAATTGGAGGCAGAGGTCATATCCATTGGGCTATCACAGCTCCTCCAACTCAGTCATCCCGAACGTGGCATTTCGAGCTCACTTCGTCCGGGTGAAGGAGCAAATTATTAAACAAGTATGTGCTCATACGAGTACATGTAAGTAAATATTTTCCTAAGTCTGTCTGTCTGTTACCATTTCACGGCTATACCACAGAACCGATTTGAATAAAATTATGCAGAGATAAATTCGACCTTGGTGCAGAAAATATGCTACTTTTTATCCTGAAAAAATCCATGGTTCCCGTGGGATTTGGAAAAAAAGAACAGAAATTTACGCGGATAAAGTTGTGAGCGTCCTAATAAGTAGTAACATTATAAACGCGAAAGTTTGTATGTACCTACTACAAACTACTGAATCAGTTTGGTTAAAACTTATAATGTAGATAGATTATACCCTAGATTAACATTTAGGCTTCTTTTATCTCGAAAATCATTGTTATTTGCGAGATTTGCGAAAAACTTATGGTTATAATAGTGTGAATGTTTGTTACTCTTTCACGTCTTGACTACTGAACTGAATTAGATGAAATTTGATTATAGCGAGTTGCGAAGCTGAAGTGGTAATGGGCGGGCACATAGTTCGAAAAGCCGATGGACGTTGGGGTCCCAAAGTGATGGAATTGCGACCCCGCACTAGTAAGCGCGGTGTTGGTCGACCCCCCCACCAGGTGGACTGACGACATCAAGCGAGTCGCAGGGATTCGCTGGATGCAGGTGGCTTAGTATCATGATGTTTGGAAGTTACAAGCCTGGATACATAGGCTACTTTTTATCCTGGATTTTTTTTTCACGCGTAACACCACAGGGCGCTGCTAGTATACAATATAACTCGTTGGAATCTACAGATATATTCATACATTACTAATTCTGATATGGATGCTAATTATGTTATTTCATTTCATGGTTCGAATGTACATTTCCAATTGAAGGGGAATATGAAATCCTCATATTATTTTCTGAAATAACACTTATTTGAGAAAACATGGAAATATTGTGGATTAAAATAATAATGAATGCTGCTCACGTTAAATAAATATTGCATATATTAACATATTATAATGAATCTATCCAAATAATATGCTATGAGTTCCATAACCCTTTTTCTCAGAATCAGTATGCAAACGATATTAACAAAAACTTTCGTGCTAAAACGGATTTGTTACATTTAAATAATATATAATTTTTAGGGTTCCGTAGTCCACAAGTAACTCTTATAGTTTCGCAATGTCCTTCTGTCTGTCCGTCCGTCTGTGTCCGCATGTGTTTATATTAATTAAGTCTTTAAAATGGTAAAAAAATGGAGTTCCTTCCCTACATGTAAAGTAGGTGATAGTATAGTGTATGTGATAGTGATAGTGTGTATCACTATCGGTATTTTTACAATAAAAGGCTTTAAGTGCTCATTTTAATCTACGGAATCCTATACTGCGCGTGGCCCGACATGCACTTGGTCGGTTTTTATTTTAATTTAAATATGTATTTGTTTAACTAGGGTGTAGGTTTATCTCTTGTGTATTACATCTTTTGAGACGTTATTGAATCATGGTATTTGGATCGACATATTTGGACATTCGGTTCTGTCCTGAGAGAATAATTCACTTTAGACGGCTAGAACACGTCCACGATCGAGGACGACTACGATCATGATTTTCAGTTTTTCACAAATAGCGTAGGAAAATCAGTTTTTTTACAAATCTCGCAGGAACTATGAGTTTTCCAGGATAAACAGTAGCATAGGTACTAATCCAGAACTTCGCGTTTATAATATTCATGGGATGGTGTGCCGCCAAGAATAAGGTAAATGGTCTAGTTATGATATTAATGTGTGAATAAAAGTTTACTCTATATACTCATACTCTAAGACCACAGATTAATAAACATATGGAGCGAACGGAACACGACGGTGTCGTAGCCGCTCCAAATACAAAATTCAAAACGTAATACATTCTCGAGTCAGTACGACACGAACCGTCTCATCAGACAAGAAAAATGGCGTCTTATGTTTTTAAATATTTTAAAACTGTTTACAAAAACTAAAGAAATAAGATGGAGTATTTTTTGTTGGTAATTAACTATTATATTAATATACGTAATTGTTGTTAGTGTAAAATTTTGAAATACAAATTATGAAAAAAGTTTGTATATGCGATTGTCAAACTAACGGGACGTTAGTTTTTTTTTATAGGTTTGACCGGCTTCAGTGCGTTGTTTGTAAAGACTCACTTTGGTTACTCTGTGTTTATGACGTAATATTAATTATTCAGCAATCGAGATGGCTAATATGTCATGCAATGTTTTTCTACATTTATTAGTTTGCGAAAATTGTAATGGTGTTAATGAATATACTGAAAAGGGTTGCCCCCAAAAACTTTTTGTGTCACTACCCTCTAAAAACAGGAGCGTTGTACTCAGCTGTAGTTCTAATCGTAAGTAGAGTAAATATTAAGCCTTAAGGCTGTGTATGATAGTGTAAATTATTTGACCAAACTACGTTAAATAGACAAATGTCAAGCAATAGCAGCGTAACCGGAAGTATTGCTATCTCTTTCGTTGCATTGGGACGAATCATATGGAACTGGGACTACTCAGTTGTTATTGGTTGACATTTTATCTATTTCTCGTCAATATGTCGTTGGTCGCATGCTAGACATTAGTGACAGAAGGGTTGACTCACTTGAGTCATTATAAAATTGGAACCGACTTCAAAAACGTATGTCACTTATTTTCCTTGGTGACTCTTTTTTTTCTGAAATAGTCTACTGAATAGAATACTGAATAAAATAAGAAGTGAGTGAAATAGGGGTTGAAACTTTGTATGGAATGTCCTTCATTTTAGAGTTACAGTTTTAAAAATTTATTCATAAATAATAAAAAAAATACGAAATATTCAAAAATTTTTAAAAGTGGTGGAATAGGGCTTAAAGTTTAGATTGATTTCCACGCGGACGAAGTCGCGGGCGTCCGCTAGTATCAAATAATTACGTGTGGAACACTCACGATCAGCCTAAGTTTAATCCTCTGTCTCCAGTTCGTGACATTAGTATGCGGGATAGCACTCACCACTCAGGTTGTGCTAATGAGGAATTGTACTGCTTGCGGCGGCTACGCGTGGAGGAATGCCCACAGCTTCAGTGTATCAGGTGTGATCTACTGCGTCATAATGTTGGTGATGCACGGCTGGTTGATATGGGGAGTACGAAAGGTAACAGATAACTAGTTGCTTATATCTAGTATTTTCAATATCTATGTATTGCCGTGTTATTATCGGAAGATACAGTGTTTTGTGGTTACACGCATAAAAGATCCTCGCACGTGGTTACATTCAAATATTTTTTAAGATGAAAAACCCTGTGATGATAAAACTGATCGTGTGTTGGTAGCGACGTGCATGATATCATGCCTGTCGCGATCAACACACGATCAGTTTTATCGGCTGTCAAGTCGTTAGCGCTAGAGGCATGTGAGATTACTTGATCGTCAGTGATATACTCGTACCATGGATAAAAAGTTATGTGTCTCCAAATTAAAAAATTAAACACCACACAAAAAAGAAAATATGGGCTTTTTATTTCGAAAAGCCAACTACCTTCATCTGTGATCTCTACGACTATCTAAATTTTCCAACAGCAACATTATTAGCAAAAATAATATCAATTTCAAAGCATAGTGTAAATATTCCCAGTTAAGAATCATCATCATCATCATACCTTTAACTTAATCCAATTAATCAATTATTATTTAACAATGAAATAATTAAAAGTATCTAATTCTCGTTATACTATCATTTGCAGAAGAAACCCACAGTTCTGTTGTTGTGGCTGGTAATAACAAGTATGTGGTTGAGCCAGACCTTCTTCCTGCTAATTATTTTACTCTGCATTCATTGTACACAAGTCAACATCACTGCGTGTATCCTTGCATTCACCTTTGGAATTATCTCTATATGTAAGTCTTATTAATAACTTAATAAAAAAGCTTCAACTCCTTTTTAACCCTTTAGAGGTAGATTTAAAAAAAATTGAAAAAAAAATTACATTAAATTTTTAGTATTTCTCTAGTTGTGCATATTATACCAATGCTTACAAATCTAACTGATAAAATGGAGGACTTTCCATATAAACTTTCAACCCCTGTTTCACCCCCTTCTGATTTTATTTTCGCGACTAAAAGTACCTATTCTTTGTTCTTGTACGTGCTATGGTACAATCGTGCCAAGTTTTATTTGAATTAATTCAGTAGTTTCAGCGTGATGCCCGGTCAACAAAAATATTCAAAATATCTTCAATGTACAAAATTTGACCTGTTACAATCTATACTTCTATACTAATATTATAAAGAGGTAAAGTTTGTAAGTTTGTAAGTTTGTCACATTTTTTAAATGGGGTAATCTTCGGAACTACTGGTCCGATTTTAAAAATTCTTTCACCAGTAGAATGCTACATTATCGGGGAGTGCTATAGGCTATATTTTATATTAGTATCATATATATTAGCCGAGTTATCACAGTTTTTGTCATACAGGTCGGACTGAAAATCCTCTTAAACAGACTTATTCGCATGCGCTGCCTTAACTATTGTGTAAAATTGAAATTAATCTGTATAGACTTTATGTATCTTTAAAAGTTCTACAAAAAAGTCCGCGACACCATGTATCTATCTTCTATATATTAGCAGATATAGTACCTTTTGTGTTTTAAAAATTATTAATTTTATATACTTGGGTTAACGTCATTATTTATACAACTAAACTTTAATCCTTATTAAAATAAATTATTTAATAATCACCAGGATATTATGGAGATACGATTTGCCCTTTACAGTATGTTAATTAGTTAAATAGTTTCGGAGATAATACGAAATTTCTAAAAGACGCAGAAATTCCGCTATATGACGCCCGGCGCTTTCATTTACGTAGTTCCCGTTCCCGTGTGAATATGGGGATCAAACATAGCCTATGACACTCGCAAATAACGTAGCTTTCTATTGGTAAAACAATTTTCCAAATCGGTCCAGTAGATCCAGAGATTACCTCCTACAACCACACGAACTTTACCTCTTTATATTATTAGCATAGAAGTCTCTATTTCTCTTGGTCATACCACCACTCTCGAAGGACTGGACCGATTTTGCTAAGGGTAGGAGTAATATAGAGAAGTTACAGGGTAGGGTAGGGTACGGGTAGGGAGGCATAGGGGTAGGGTAGGTTTAGGGCCGGGTTTAGGGTAGTGGTCGGGTAGGGGTAGAGGTAGGGTAGTGGTAGAGTAGAGGTACGGGTAGGATAGGGAAGTGGTAGGGTAGGGGTAGGGTAGGGTAGGGTAGGGGTAGGGTAGATGTAGGGGCTGGGTAGGATAGGGTTGGGGTAGTGGTAGGGTAGGGGTTGGGTAGGGTAGCGTTGGGGTAGTGGTAGGGTAGGGGTAGGGGTAGGGGTAGGGTAGGGGTAGTAGTAAAGTTGACATCGAAATTTACGCGGACGAAGTCGCGGGCGTCCGCTAGTTTTATTATAATTTTACAAGTGTATGTCGGGAAATGACCAATCAGATTACGAAAAATTGATGTGATAATTTTATCACGTCATCAGTAAATTATCCCATTGGTTCAACTTTGTAACCTGTAGTTTCGCTTTCTGTAGAGGCTTATAGCAAAATATTTTCCTATCGTTATCAGCCCATATTCGGCTCACTGCTTGAGCTTGAGCTTGAGTCTCCTCTCAGGATGAGAAGGTTTAGGCATTAGTCCACCAATGGACTAATGCCTAAACCTTCTGCTGGCCCAATGCGGATTGGCAGACTTCACACACGCAGAGAATTAAGAAAATTCTCCGGTATGCAGGTTTCCTCACGATGTTGTCCTTCACCGTTTGAGACACATGATATTTAATTTCTTAAAATATTTAATATTTTATATTATAATTTTATAAAAAAATATTTTACTATATTACAGGTATATTATTATATCTAGTTTTAGTCGTTTTCGGACTATGGCTCGAACTGAAGAATGCTCCGAGAGTTCAAATTACTGAAATTCCAAACAACTATAAAAATTTTAATAAAAAAAATTCAACCGACTTCCAACTCAAAAAATTACTTTAACTAAAAAGCAAAAAATAACATTCTACTTATGTGCTACCTTCTGATCAGTTTGAAGGCGGTGCCAAGCCAGTGATGTTTTAATTAAACACGTTTAAACTACACAATTTCTGTGGTTCTTTCAGAAACAGCTTTAATTAAAACACGACACTGGCTTGGCACCGCCTTCAAACTGATCAGAAGGTAGCACATAAGTAGGATGTTATTTTTTGCTTTTTAGTTAAAGTAATTTTTTGAGTTGGAAGTCGGTTGAATTTTTTTTATTAAAATTTTTATTTTTTTATTTTTAGTGTTAGCATACCTACTGCGTGTGTACAGTCACAACCTATCTAAGTGGAAAGTTCTTATCAATACAAAATTATCAAGTCCAAACACAAGGTAGCTACTGTGAGCCGTCGAGGAGTTCTCTTCACTGTCCCTCGTCTTCATCATCAGACTCTTAATACAGTCACAATCCATCTAGGTGGAAAGTTCTCTTCAATACAAATTTATCAAGTCCAAACACAAGGTATCTACTGTAAACCGTCGAGGAGTTCTCTTCACTGTCCCTCGTCTTCATCACCAGACCCTTAATACAGTCACAATCCATCTAGGTGGAAAGTTCTCATCAATACAAATTTATCAAGTCCAAACACAAGGTAGCTACTGTGAACCGTCGAGGAGTTCTCTTCACTGTCCCTCGTCTTCATCACCAGACCCTTAATACAGTCACAACCCATATAGGTGGAAAGTACTCATCAATACAAATTAATCAAGCCCAAAGAAAAGGTAACTGCTGTAAATCGTTGACGAGTTCCATCGTCTGTGTTTCGGCTCCATCATCAGACCAACTCCAAACCTTCATAAAGTTGTAGTGGTTTAAAATACCTTATGGAAACACTAGCAAACGCACTAGCCGTCTCTACAACTTTCGAAAGTTCCCCTCAATTTCTCCAGGATGCCATCATCAGATCCTGACATGAAAAAAATGGGACCACCCTGGAAGTAAACCCTTCAAAACAAAAAAAGAATTTTCAAAATCGGTCCATAATTGACGGAATTATCGCTGGACATACATAAAAAAAAAAAAAAAAAAAAAAAAAAAAAAACATACATACAGCCGAACGTAGAACCTCCTCCTTTTTGGAAGTCGGTTAAAAATACATGATTGTAATGTAATTTAATTTATTTCAAAAGAACAATAAAAATTACATTGTACTAATTGTAATGTTAATTAATTAAATTATAGTATATTATTGAATTATTTATGTTTGTGTATTCTGGATCCTGATCAATCAAACCGTTGATGATCAACGTCTTACGATGGCTGTTCACGACCAGTATGAAATAGATTGTTACTGAAACAAAGCATCAATATTATGATTTGTATTAATGACATTATCATCATGACGTTAGCATTAGAATCAATATTTACACTTTATAAATAGCAAGATTCATTGTAAAAGATTGTTGGTCGACACCCACCAGGTGGACTGACGACATCAAGCGAGTCGCAGGGATTCGCTGGATGCAGATAGCTCAGTATCGTGATGTTTGGAAGTCCCTACAAAAGGCCTATGTCCTGCAGTGGACGTCTATCGGCTGATATGATGATGATGATGATTGTAAAAGAGTTTGCACTGGGATACCACCATGCTCTTTTCTGCCACCAAAACATCCCCTAATTGCCTCCAAGTTCAATTCAGTTTTATTTCATTTTACGACGCTTTTTTGTTCTTTATTTCTTGGTCTTACAGCTCGCTACAACGTGACTCAAGTCAAGAGTTAATACATTAGGTAGGTTGCGCGTCTTTGCTAACCATGTGACACCGGGTGTCATAAAGTTGACCTTTATACTTATAAGTTCCAGGATAGTATACATATTACGATAGTATATATAAAACGAAGTCTGTCTGTCTATTTGCGACAAACTTACAGATTATCCGTACTGAACGGATTTACTTACAATTTTCACCAATAGTAGTAGAGTAGAGTGAGTGAGTAAATAAGGTCAATTTTAAGTAATTTATACATACAAAGCAAAGATTGACTGGATATTTGCAAAATAAATAAGTTAATAAAATTTCAAAATCTATTAAAAATCTTTTATCGTAAATAGTTGAAAATTCATACCGCTTTAGTTTCTTTACATTAAATGTGACATTTTTTAATACATGAATTATAATCATAAACGCACAAATAATAACAATATTAGTAATTTTGTTTGAACGCCCATACAGATCTAACGATCATTATGTACATACGACGTCATTAATTCGTACCATTTTGTATGGGGCTTTTTTCAGGGATACGTGGGAGTGCCGCAAATCTGACCCTTTAAATCCCTGTAGCTCCGAAAGTAATGATCGCAGATACCTGTTACTTTTACAAAATTGCTTTACTATTAGCATACTCTTAATTTATACTCGGAGACAACAAAAACACGCATAATGGGATATCCTCCTTTTATAGATTTACTAAGAAAGTCTATTATGGCAGATATAATAACTAGCTTTCAAAGATAAGATACTATGCGTGGCCTAGTTTGTGTTTAAGAAATGGTAGACAACTTACAAATGTACCAGAGCATGCCAAGTATGACAATGATGACTCTGGGCCGCTGGTGCCTGGAGGTGAACACGATGGCGAGGAGAGTCATCATCACAAGCATTGCCATCACGAATATCAGCGCGTACCATATCCAGATCGCGCAGAGAACAGCGTCATCCTAAGAGAATTCTTATCTACCATCATCATCATCTCCTCCTCCTCCGTCTCCTCTCAGAATGAGAGGGGTTAGGCCAATAGTCCACCACGCTAGCCCAATGCGGATTGGCAGACTTCACACTCGCAGAGAATTAAGAAAATTCTCTGGTTTGCAGGTTTCCTCACGTGGTTTTTGTTTACCGTTTGAGACACGTGAAATTTAATTTCTTAAAATGCACATAGCTGCGAAGTTGCGAAGAATCGGAGGCAGAGGCATATCCTCTGGGCTATCACGGCTATTCATAACAACCGCATTTTTTTATTTCGTAAAGTCGAAAGTTAATGAAAATGACATCATCACAATGACAGCTAAATGATTACTATTACTGTCCAGATCTCATTGTGATGGCATCGTTTTAGTAAAGGGCGTTACAGAATACTAAAAATGTGATTGTTATTGATTTGATGTTAATTATATTAGGATGTTAATATAGACGAAGTTAATAAATAGACCAGCTGGCCCAGTCATGTGTCGTTAAAATCAGTTGCTAATGATGAATTCATTAAAAAATAACCCTTGAATGTGACCTCATGTTGAGTATTTTTGTATGAAATTAAGTTATATTGCAGAGCAACGTTTGTCGTGTCGGCTAGTTAAATATAAACTGCACCTTCATTAGACCGCAGAACAGAATAATACTGGCTGCGAAGAACAGTGCCACCATGATCCATATCGTGACCAACAGGTAACTGACGGATATGAACAATGTGCACCCGTAGGCCATCGGATGTACCTGAAACAAACAAAGAAATATTGGATTTTGGATTCCCTAAATCATTAAGATCTCATTCGTACGTAAGGTTTTTTAATGGACGTTAAAATACAACAAATATATTATATATTATGTGCACGAGACAGCGTTACACGACGCTTTTTTAACGAGCAGTGTTGCATTTTAAAAAAAACCTCTCGTGCGAATGAATGCTTACGCTTTTTAACTCTCGTTCAAATGAGGTCAAGTCAACATATTTAAAAAAAAAAAATTGTAGTTTTAAGGTCATGGCACACAACAACTCTGAAAGGGATTTTGCTTCGTCGTCTACCTGACGATAGCCTTAACGTAAAAAGTCACTTCAGTCACATGAAGTCGGAGAGGTATCATCATAGTATCGTCTTTCGCGTCGTCATCAACAACGCGATAAATATAAGAACTCGTAAAACGCCTTTATGATAAATTACAGAGTTCATAAGTGTGCACTACATGAACTCCGAAAGGTTTTTGCTTAAATCAGCTCGCCTAAATTTACTCGAAGTCTTTATATTTAGACTGTCGCCTTGTTGACGACGACTTTTAAGTGTAAAGAGTTAGAGCATAGTAAACTCGGAAAGGATAGTCACTTCTTCAGCCGTTTAATATTCTTTGTATAAAGTCCTTACTGCAGCACACACTAATCAGAATCGTAAAATAATCGACTGGCCGTGATGGCTCTAAATACTACGGTGATGATCTTTTTCAGAGTTGATACGTGTGGTATAACCCTAAGTGTGAAAACTTAAAAAACAAAATAAATAAAAATAGACAGTTAATATGCAGAGTTGTAACGGAGTCCTTTTACCGGTGTCACTGCTTCGAACGTTTTACTCGTATTATGTATAAAATATCTTGGTTTTGTTTTGTTTTAAAATTTTCATCTCATTTACATTTGCGTTCCTCCATTAGGTGTAATGTGTAAAGTTCGGAATGGGACGCTCTGTTTGCGCCAAATTAAATGGAGGTTGGAAAGTTTTGGTTTAAATTTTAATTCTGACAATAGTCCATGAAGTACATTACAATGCTTTTTTTGGTCCATTTTAATTTGAACTTAACGTACGTATTTACTTTTTACATCGGTTGAAAAATTCACAAAGTTGCGATCGCGTTTGTAACTCATATACAAAAAACTTTTCTACACGTTATAATTTCTTACGTCTCTACATCAAACTCTATTTTCTGATTCACTAAACTACCTATTTTGTAATTATTCTATCTAATATTGTAAGATAAATAATGCAACCAAGTCGGCAACAGATAATTCATACGCCAGTTATGGTAAAATGTATAAAGGCTCAATTCTATAATATGTACCATTATGTTAAACCTACATTTTTATGAATAAAATATCATTCATTTATTCATTCATCATTAATTCATTCAAGAGATAATACTCTCGCACTCCTGTGACTTAGTAACGGTCATGTTGTTTACGTATTTTATCTCGCTTCGTTGAATATATTAACACTTTAAATATCTATGGTACGACATCTCAAAAATTATGCGAAAAAAAGTCATTCAAACAACTGCGAACATTCACAGACCGGACTTTGCGTTAAGATCGTGGCATCTTTCCACACCATTCGATTTTATTGCTGTCTTTTATCCCTAGGGAATAATCGTCTCTCGTCTGAGCAGGGCTTAAGAGTTAATTAGCCGAAACTTTTCTGAGATCTACAACTATCCTAAACTAGGTCGATTTCTTTACTAGCCGACGCTCCGCGGTTTCACTCGCGTTCGCGTGAGAATACTGACATAAGATAGCCTTTACCAATCACAAATTACGTGGCATTTTAGTGGTAAAATAATTTTTCAAAATCGGTTCAAAAGATCCAAAGATTACCCCCTACACTACCACAAACTTTATCTCTATCACACTAATATTGTAAAGGCGAAAGTTTGTGTTTAAGTATGTATGTTTGTTCCTCCTTTACGCTGCGTTCCGTTACTGAAGCGATATAGCTGAAATTTGGAATGGAAATCGGGATTAACACATAGGCTACTTTTTATCCCGAAAAATTCATGGTTCCGCGGGGTTTGTGCGAAAAACTGAATTCCACGCGGACGCAGTAATATTAGCATAGACGGAAAAGTCGAGCCTTAAGTTTCGTATCAAGCTACTAACCACACCTAAAGCGGCAATTATCATCGATCCCGTCCTGAGATCAACACCAAAGAACGATCCAACCACCGGTAAATCTTCCAACGCACCCATATTTGAAAGTGTCTAAATGTTCTTTAAATTTGTAGAAACTATTGTGGTATTTAATATCCTTGTGAGATATAATCCTGAAGCTTTAACATAACAATCCATCAACTATTCATGTAGATTTATTATTAAATCATAAAACATCCATGTAGAATTTGACAGTCAGCCATCTCGGTCACAGATTCGTTAATTGTATGTGTAATGTGTATTGTAATGTATTAAGAAAGTAAACGACATTGATCTATGATCGTAGCAATGTCGTTTACTTTCTTATGTCTATGGATATCGTAGATCTATCTACGGTAGATACTGTATTCCTAATCTGTGGAACGTATAACATCTTTCATAAAATTGAAAAAATTCAACCGACTTGAAAACCACCAAAATAAACTAAAAAAAGAAAAATAAAATCTTATTTGTTAGCTTCTGATCACTTTGAAGGCGGTGAACGGAATCGCCACCGCCACAAGTACGGGCAATTTGGTAATTTTCATTTTAACACAGAATTACAGAACAGATTTTCATGAAAATTAAATCTGGAAGTATACTCTTTCAAACAAAAAAGAATTTTTATAATTGGTAAAGAAATTACGAAGGTATAAGGTAACAAACATTTTATTTTATTTTATTTTATAGATTTATTTGTAATCAACAGCGTAACAGTAGGAACATAATTATTAGATTACATAAGCTTAAAACTAAGGCCACAAAGATTACAGAATATACATATTATACAAAGCTACAATACAATTTCGGGTACCTATATTAACATTAAAAGATAAAAGTGTTCTAAAAAATCTTAAAAAAATTTTGTAAGTGTGTGTGTAAGTTTGCGTGTTTGTGTGTGTGTGTGTGTGTGTAAGTGTAAATTATAAAGTTCTGTGTGACTTAATCACTTCTTTTTTAAGTTGTGTTTTAGATAGGTAAAATAAATCTAAATTGTAATAAACTTTATTATATGTTCGGGCCAGACGTAATACTATAGAATTTTGCGCATATATAGTATTACATTTGGGAACACTCAGTAACGCTGTGTGTCGACGTAGTGGTCTAAAAGATGAAGCGTTGATAGAAAAATTTGACAACAAGGAAGGGCAATCCAGTCTGCCTGTTAAAATTGCTTGAAGCAGTATCATATCACTCAAGTTTCTTCTCCTTTCTAGTGTGTCAATTTTGTAATGCCTGCAAGCATCCTCATAACTATTAAATATTTTAAATTCCTTGAATGCCAAATATTTAAGGAATTGTTTTTGGATGGACTCAAGCCGTTGTGTGTGTATGACATAGTAGGGCGACCAGATGTTGCTAGCGTATTCAAGGGTACTTCGGACATACGCGAAGTATAGTGTTTTTATGGCTTCAATATTATTAAAGTTGCGTGTTACTCGCTTTATGAAACCGAGTTGTTTGTACGCTTTGTCAGCTACTACATCAACATGATCATTCATAGAGAGTTTACTATCAACGCTTATGCCTAAGTCTCTAACAGTATTAACCTTAACAATTTGCATGTTATTAATCTTATAGTCGAATGTTATTGAGTTTATTTTACGACTCAGAGTTATGTGATGACATTTATTAACATTTACAATGATTCTGTTTCTGGAGTAATATTCAGTTAAGGCATCAAGATCTTGTTGTAACTTATGACAATCATCCTGGTTGCGTATTTTAAGGAAAATTTTTTTATCATCTGCAAACAACAAGTGTTCGGCGTGAGCAAAGCTGTTTCCTATGTCAAACAGGTAAGCATTATACAAAAGAGGACCTAAAATAGATCCTTGGGGTACCCCTGAGGGTATTGATATAAAATTACTCCTGGCGCATCCCAATACCACTGCTTGCATGCGATTTTTAATGTAAGATGTGAACCATCGGTAGAGACTTCCGTTTATCCCTAAAGTGCTCAGCTTTTGTAATAAGATTACATGATCGACACGGTCAAAGGCTTTTTCGAAATCTGTATATATTACATCTACTTGGCATCTTTGATCCATACTTCTCAACACATAGTCAGTAAATATAGCCAAATTCGTAACAGTAGAGCGATTCCTCATGAATCCGTGCTGCTGGTTTGGGATCGACCTTGAGATAACAGGGCTAATGTGACTATAGACAAGCGTCTCAAACAGCTTACTCATAACATTTAGGATGGATATGGGCCGGTAATTCTCTATCAGAGTTTTTGATCCACTTTTGTGAATTGGAACGATTAACGCCTCTTTCCATTTATCGGGGAAGGTAGAGAAAGAATTTATAGATAAGTTAAAGATGATGGACAGAGGCTTAGCCAAAGAAGAAGCGCACTTGCTTAGGAATATAGGGGGAATGCCATCACTGCCGGATCCTTTGTTGGTTTTTAGAGCTTTTAACAATTTACGGACTTCGGTTTCGTCAGTTATAATTTTGCAAATTGATTCATTTTGTGTCGTGCTGATAGAAAGCGGGGCATCGTACAATGTCGCAGGTTTTGCAAAAACACTTTCAAAATATTTACTGAACCCATTGCTAGCCGAAATTAAATCCGTGTATGTTGTTTGTCCTAGCGTCAGTTTAGTAGGGTAGCCAACTGTATTAGTCCTCAGAGATTTCATGTAGGAAAACAACATTTTCGGGTCCTTATGGATATAAGTTTGCATACGCTCAGAGTATGAAGAAAAGCACTTCTTCTGGACAAGTTTTTGTCGCGTCCTCAATATTGCAAACTCATCATAGTCTCGTGGGTTATTTCCCGTCTTCCATTTCCTGTGCTTTTGAAGCTTTTCTTTTATTATATGGATCAAAGACTTTGAGTACCAAACAGGAAAGTTAGATTTGAATTTTACTTTTACCGGAATAAATTGCTTTATACATTCGTTTAGGTACGAGTAAAAAATGTCTACTACGTCATTAATTGAATCCCCCAAAAGCACTTCATGCCACTTAATTTTAGAAAGATAATCGTTAAAAAAATCGTAATCATTAAAAAAAGACTCGATAAAGAAACGAGATAAGTCTATATATTTCTCCGTCAACGGTTTATTTTCTTTACGCTACGTTATTTATTCGTGGATAATTCCACTTCTGTTGTAATGGGTAAAAAAAGTACCAGTCTTATATTAAAAACCAAATACATTCTTTTAAAAATAAAATACAGGATTTTGTAATAAAATAATGAAGGCACTTAGCCTTGGACCAAAATTATTAGCTTTTGAACTTTAAATTATTAAATCTGTAGAGACGTCAATTCTGTACGTGAAATAACTACCGGGGGGTGATTAGCGATCGATACTGATGCCAAAAATGCAATAAGTAATATTTTCATCTGTCTGTCTACAGACAGACAGATGAAAATATTACGTATTGTTCGTTATAGAAACAAAAACTACTCGACGGATTTTAACGAAACTTGGTACAATTTTACTATTATTCATACTTCTGGTTATAGTATACTTCTAATCACGCTACGATCAATAGGAAGAGAGCAGTGAAGAAAAATGTTGGGAAAACGGGAGAAGCAACTCCATTTTTACAGCGATACTACTGTAAGGGCTGGATTAAAGAGGTCTAAGTGTGGACGAAGTCGCGGGCGTCCGCTAGAATTCAATAAAACAATAAGTATTGATAAAAACATAACTTCATTATAAAACAACAATATTAAAACACAATAAGTATTGATGAAAACATAACTTCATTATAACAACAACGCGAATAGACAAAATATTGGAAAAGCAAGACAATAGCCTGAATAGTATACAGAATCAATGTACCTAGTTCATTAAAATTCAATATTCGCTTTGAAAGAGTATTAATTTTGCATTATAATACTTTCTGACCATGTTGCAGAACAATGCTTTCTGATAATTAACGTAAACGTGTTTTTTCTTAGCCTCAGGAGGTGAATAGAGAGAGTTTTCATGGTACTTCATTTTTTTTCTTTTACAAGTTAGCCCTTGACTACAATCTCACCTGATGGTAAGTGATGATGCAGTCTAAGATGGAATCGGGCTAACTTGTTAGGAGGAGGATGGAAATCCACAACCCTTCATTCTGAGAGGAGACTCGAGCTCAGCAGTGAGCCGAATTTGGGTTGATAACGAGATTCGCGGTTAAAGGTCTTAGACTCGGCACGGTGAGGTAGTCGGCTCACACAGTCACACAGTAACGACTTACGGCTAATTGGCCTAATTAAAATAAATAAATTTTGATTTTTTTTTTAATTTTGACGGTTATTTTCAGCAGAACCTGCCTTCCAAACCGGTGGTCTCTACAAATAGTCAAACTTGACTTGATTCTCAAACCAAGCCTACTTGATATAAACGAATTTGAATTTGAGTTTCATCCCTGGTTTGCAGGATTCGACATTTCAGCTTATGTTATGCAACTAATAGGAATCCAAAAGTTTTAAAAAGGCTTAAAAAATAAACCGTTCACAAATCCGCTTGGAACCGGTTGGATCCAGTAATCCAATTAACTAAGCAATGTTGCCAATCGTGTACCGACTTTGGTAAAGCGTATTATAGAGAGCTTGTGACGATGCTTTCATTAAAAACTCTTTTTAGATTCTGAGCTTATATAACGTCAGTATAAAAATGATATTGACACGTGTTTTAACCTCAGAATACAGAAACGGGGCCGACCCGTCCATACGGCGAACGGAGCAGTCACTCCAGGCGCCAAATCCTACAGAACGCCTAAATGATAATCCTAGTCAACCGTAGACGGTACTGCGACTGTTTATAATTGGTCACCCCAGAGTATGATCGAGATTGGTCACCCCAGAATATGATCGAAATCTTCGCGTTCCACTTTTACACTCACCTGAGTAAATATGTTCCTTACTCATAATTTGGTATGTCTCATATGGACTTATTATTAGGAGCAAACAGGAGAGGCGCCATAATTGGATCTCGCTCCATTTTAAAATTTGCTTCGGGCCGGCGCTGTACAGAAAACACCAGAAGCCACGTTCAGACGTCATTTTAAAGCACGCATTGTGTCCGAATATTGCTATTACCTGTATAGCACGTCATACAACAAGGCATTACACCGAAAAAGAATAATTTCTACGGCTTCAATTCTATGCGCTATCACACCACCGAGAAAGTGCAAAAACAAAGTTGTCAAAGTATTATACATATTTCATTAGAAAAAGAGGTCATTTTAGCATATTAATGACTTATGACACTGCTTAGCAAGCATACAGTGTAGATAATAATTTACAACGGCACGGGTAGTGTCAAGTGCTTAAGCTTTCAATGGAATTAAGTTTTTCACAAATCCCTCGGGAATTCCAGTTTATTGCAGCGTTAAACCACGGTTATTGTACGGTTACATTTATAATCATCACCATCATCATCATCATTATTAACAACCGATGGGCATCCACTGCTAAACGCAGGCCTATTGCATGTACTTTCAAACACCACGGCCTTGAACCGCCATCAACCCGCTTGCTCGTTCCATCTAGTGGGGGGTCGAACAACACTGCACTTTCCGATGCGGATCGTCATTCCAGCACCTTGGGGACCTAACATCCATCGGCTCTTCTTGCTATGTGGTCTACCCATTGCCACTTCAGCTTCACGACTCGCTGCGCAATGCCAGAGACTGTACAGCAAGTAAACGTTTACATTACAGTTTAATTAACTACCAAGTATCGCAGTAATTTGCACTGCTATGTGGTTTAAATCCCTTCGACGTGTACGGTTTGGTTACTCATTCATCATACGTACTACAAAAATATGGAAAGCCCTTTCAGCTTCTGTTTTCCCTACCACCTACAATGTTGGTTCTTTACATCTTGATGAAGAGTTAATGAGCAACTTCTAACCAAGCGTTTCTTACTATATTTATATATAATTATAATTAGTATTACTTATAGGCATGATTGTAGCCAATCAAAATCTAGCTTATATTATTTAAAAAAAAATTACTTGCTATTAGTATTTTTTTTTTAGGACCTGCCTCGCTAGACATTACCTCTCTGTCAAAAGATCACGATATAACGTGTTTATTCAAACTGCGTCTATAGTATCGATGTTTCACTGTGTTTAAATTACACGTGTGTGTATTCGTTTTCAAGGGCTAATAAAAGCTAACAAATACCCGACAGTTAGTTTAGTGACAGCTGCAGCAATCCTACCAATGTTACCCCCCAACTGCAAGATTAGTAAACTGTGTTTTTTAAATAAGCACTGAAGCTTGTATTTTATTTATTAAGTCAACCCATTGCGAAGTTTTAATAAACCCTTGATTGAAAAGTGGACTTTACATTTGAATTATTTTCTAAACCGCAACTGCCATCCAGTAAGTAAACTACATTTTATAATTCACTTTAATAATAATATTTTTAAAATATGTACTTAATATAATAGTTAATATAGATAGGTACGTAGTTTTATTATTATTGTAAAATTTTATAAAATGGAAATAAAGATAACATTCATAACATATTCTTTACATCTCGTTTACTTAAAAGTTGATTTTTTTTATATTTATGCTAGCGGACGCCCGCGACTTCGCTCGTGGAATTTAGTTTTTCACAAATTCCTCGGGAACCATGGATTTTTCTAGGATAAAAAGTAGCCTATGTGTTAATCCATACTATAATTTATCTCAATACCAAATTTCAGCTTATTCAGTTCAGTAGTCGACGCGTGAAAGAGTAACAAACATTCAAATCATCAAAATCATCAGTTTTCGCAAATCTCGGGAAACCATGGATTTTTTCGGGATAAAAAGTCTATGTGTTAATCCAGAGTAAAATCTATTTCCATTCCAAATTTCAGCCAAATCGCTTCAGTAGTAGCGGTGTTAAAGAGTAACATACATCCAAACATCCATACAAACTTTTACGTTTATAATATTAGTAGGAAGTAGGATGCATTTTTGTTTACTTAATATGAATTCCATTTTTTAATACTTAAGGTCTTAATCATAAATTGACCCATGCTGAGAATTAACCAGGACCACTCTATTGAAAATCATAACGTAATACACAGAAGGTTACCGTCAAAGACGTACCGCCAAGCAATTTACCGTTCCGGTACGATGTCGTATAGAAACGGTGTGGATTTTCATCCTCCTAACAAAAAAACAGTGTAAAACATCACCCTATTTTGCGAATCGTAAATCGGTGAGTCCCATGATTATTATTTACCCACCATGCTGCTCTAATGAAGGTTGGCGGCCTAAGTCAGGTAAATACGTTCAAAAGGTCTTGTAATGCGGCTCTTATGGTAATGTGCGGTCAGCTTTACCCCGTTCGAGATTGGCTAACTCTCGAGGGCTGGTATTAATAAAACAGAAAACAAAGAGCCTTCTAAATTGCAAGAAATTCGCAACTTTTACTCACTTTACGATTTCCCAACGCAGGCAAAAGAAAAATACCCTTGCACAAAGTTTATTGCAAAAGAGCTTTTCCAGGCAACCCTAAAAATGCTTAATTAAATTGTTATTTCTATAGAAACATGAAATAGGCAATCTCTTTTTCAACTTTGTACAAAAAAAAGTATACGTAATAAAATACCGCATCTTTCCCTGAACTGAAAAAAAAAGCTTTAGAGACGTACATTTTTAAGTTAAAATTAAAAATTTTGAAATACCATAAATTAAGCTTAATTATAGACGGTATGTGAAACTCAAATTGAATAGTGCTCATAACTTCGGATCTTCAATAATTTATTCTAGAAAATACTACCTTAAAATCACAGTGTCTTACTATATGACGGCCGCGTGGCGCAGTGGGTAGTGACCCTGCTTTCTGCATCCACGGCCGTGGGTTCGATTCCCACAACTGGAAAATATTCGTGTAATAAACATGGGTTTTTTCCAGTGTCTGTGTGTATTTATACATTATATAAGTATTTATATGTAGTACTAGCGTACCCGGTCAAGCTTCGTTTTGACATAAGTGCCCTTATTCTCTATCCCTACTCTACCCTTCTATACCTCTACCCCTACCCTACCCCTACCCTACCCCTATCCTACTCCTACCCTACCCCTACACTACCCCTACCCTACCCCTACCCTACACCTACCATACCCCTACCCTACACCTACCCTACCCCTACCCTAGCTAAAATAGACCCTAAAATAGCACAGACACGTTGTTCTTTCTATAATCTACGTACGATAATATTATCTTAAAATCTAACTTTTAATTATAAAAGAATTTAGTCTCATATTAAAGTTATTGTTGGGATCAGATCTCTTATTACCAGAAATTCTGCAACAGGCAGTGGAGTTTAATTGGAAATACATTTTATCAAAGATTAAGCGATCAACAAGTTTGAGAAATTGTACCCTTTTATCGATTGTCTCTGAGAGTACGTATCATTCCTAACATTTTCTTGCAACAATAACGTCGCTAACTATGGGCCTCATAGGAAGGATCACACAGCGGGCGATGGAACAAGCAACTGTGCTTGGAGTATCTAATCAGAAATGAGGACATCCGCAGTAGAACCAAAGCCACAGACATAGCTCAACGAGTCGCGAAGCTGAAGTGGCAAAGGACAGGAGCACATAGTTGTGCCTATGGACATTGGTGTGCTGGAATGGCGACCCCTCATTAGAAAGAGCAGTGTATGTTGACCTTCCAACAGATGGACTGACGACACCAAGCGAGTTGTAGGGATTCGCTAAATGCAGGCGGCTTAGAATCTTGATGTTTATAAGATAAAAGGCCTGCAGTGAACGTCCATCGGCTGATATGATGATGATGTTGACTAACGTCCGCCTTTTTATATTATTTCGCAGCTCACAGGCATTCTCTATAACAAGAAGGAGATTTAATCGCTTAAGCCTGCTTATGCTGCTTCACTGCGGGTTGGTGAGCTTGCCTAGACCACGTTTGTTTGTATTATTTACGATGACACCATTATCATCAGATGATTGTTGTATTATTTGTACCTTCTTATGGAGCAACCGCTACATTTAAGTGAAGGCAGAGGTTTTGAGTCAAATCTAACGGTTAAATGTTCATGGGCTTCTTAACGAGTATTTCTTGAGTGATCTTGTGGAAAGTTGGGACTGATGGACTAAGCTAAGAGATTTGCCCTAACGGCGTCTGGATGCACGCCGCGAGATAATAGTCTTTGTTGTAATACATCGCTATCTCTTTCGTTCAGAGAGAGATATTTTTCTATGCACAAAATGTCGTTAACATGCTAGGCTACTAGGTGACGTATGAAATCAGAAACTTAGTACAGATGTAGATTACGTTGATTAGGTACACAGTGGTAATTTATTTGTGGCAGTTCTGAGAATAAAAATATTATTACTAATCTTGGTCAGTACGCAACTAAGGTTCTGTTATTAAAGGGGATAAAGGGTCGTGTCTACATTTACGCGAGCTGTAGATGACGGGAGCGAACTGTTCAAGATGTTGTTCATTTATTTTCAATCACAATTTTATATTAAAACTATACATTACATTGAGAACGATTTAGTACTAATTCGGACTTAAAGTCTGCGATAGCCAGACATACCTTAATTTATAAAAGCTTTCCAATGCTGCACATGACCACAGAATACATATTATGTACAAGTAAGGACTAATGTTTAAAACCACAGCATTATCAACTACGCCAGACAAGTCGACATAATAAAGGTTAGTTTGTTAGTCAAATTAAATACAAATATTATATTTTTTTGTTTTAAAACAGTGTGGTGGTGAAAGTGTCCTGTATTATGAAAATTTTAATATAATTATTTAAAATTAAGCGCAAATAATTCCTGTAAGGAAGAAGGATTAATGACAAAGGGTTATCCCTAAAGTCAAATAAACTATAAAGTTATTTAAATATAGATGTAATTTAGGTGAGATTGCATCTTGTAAGAATTAAAAAAAAAATTGAGGTTTTTGTTTGACCCTACCTATTTGTGAAATAGAAATCTTTGTCTCAATTATAAGTATTCTACTGAATGAAAAACACATTAGATTTTTTAACTTAAAAAAAAGCTTTAAGTAAACTTATGTTTTTTGATTGAACAGATAATTGAAACAACGAAGCTTAAAGTATTTTATTTGAAATTAATTGATGTAATTACTGTCGAACAAATATTCTGTAAATTATTCAAAAAGATTAAATATTCTGTACAAATGAGCTACATTAAATTAATATGACCTCTTTAACTGTATTTGTGTTATTATTCGAGAACTTCTGATATAGGTAGGTATACAAACTCTATGTATAATTTAAACGTTTGCATAAGATAATATTATATTTAAGTTGTCTCCAGTTAAATCTACTCTTGTTTTCACAACTATATCAATGTAAACTTAAATATTATTACGAATTTATCGATAATTATATTTATCGATAATTATATGTCTTATTGTGATTGAGTATTTTTTTTAAATAATAATATATATATATTTTTAATCGGTATTAAATTGTTCATTAGCGTTTTACTAGATTGAAAATATATTTTTTTTTTTGAGACATGAACACTTAAAAAATAATTTTTAAATATTATTTAAGTCCGTTTAATGTTTGACAAAATTATTAGTGACACAAACGGTTTTATGTTTGACAAATTTATCAGTGAATAATTATTATTATTTTGACGTTTATTCCTTTAATAATATTGTGACGTCACAAAATGGACGACAGCGTTTGTGACGTTTGAAAAAATATGTTAATTTTTAAATTTAGTTTTCTATGATACTTATCTATGAAATTCTTAACTTTTATTAATATTAATATCGATATATTTTGGTCATATTGGTATTGGTTTTGGTTGGTTGGATGTATCATCATCATTATTATCAACCCGAGTCTAATCTCAGAATGAGAGGTATTAGGGACGGAGCCTAAGTCCACCACGCTGGCCGTATACGCATTAGAAGGCTTCACACACATAGACAATTAAGAAAAAAAAAATGTTAAGCTGTGAACGTCCATCAGCTGAATGATGATGATGTAAATTTTGGGATCTCGAAAGAGATTTTGATACAATTGTATTTTATTTAAAATTGTATACAATTGTGGTTTTTTTATTTCTATACAAGTTAGCCTTTGACTACAATCTCACCTGATAGTAAGTGATAATGCAATCTAATATAGAAGAGGACTAACTCGTTAGGGGAGCATGAAAATCCACACCCCTTTCGTTTTCTACACGACATCGTACCAGATCGCTGAATCGCTTGGCGGTACGTCTTTGTCGGTAGGGTGGTAACCACTGCCGAAGCCTACTACCATCCAGACCTGAAGAAATTAAGAAAACCTCACTCAGCCCAGCCAGGTATCGAACCCAGGACCTCCGTCCGTCCGTCAAACAAATGGTTCAACACAGGAAGTGATTTCAACATAAATGGCCACTTTAGTCAAACGCCTCAGCAGCCGTACAAAAGGAAAACTGTTTCGCAATTAAGAAAACTCAACAGGTGATTTCAACAGGTAACCCTATAAATATAGGGGTCGCATCCCTTACCCGCCAGTATGGACCGGGACGCCACTCGAGGCAGTCGCGTACGTCTTTTTCCCTAAAAGTAATTCGTTCGCGATCGAGTTTCATGTTAATGTTCATGTTTGTGAAAATAAAGCTGAAAGTTTTATCGATTGCGGGTATGTTATTTTTAAATTTTATGCTTTAACCTGCGGTTACACTCGACTTATTCCAACATTCCTACAGGATCTGTAAAAAATGTAAAATGTAATAAAAAGTGAACTAAGTAAATCTAAACTAATATTATAAAGCTGAAGAATTTGTTTGATTGAACGCACTAATCTCAGGAACTACTGGCCCGATTTGAAAAATTCTTTCAGTGTTAGATAGCCCATTTATTGAGGAAGGCTATATATTATCCCCATATTCTTACGGGAACGGGAGCCATGCTGGTGAAACTGCGCGGCGACAGCTAGTTCGATGATAAAATCGAGTACCTATTTATACTGTATGATGATCCGTTTTCTGGCGTAATTCAGTGCCATCAGTATTAATTCCACGCATTTAAAATAATTCAATGTACAGAATTTGACCTGTTTTGTTATCATTAATCTATACATATAAATTTAGTTTGTCTATGATTTCAAAATAGCTTTGTTTTTTTTAAGATAAAACCTTTTTAGACATACAAAAACGAACTTTTTAAAATTTTATGTCTACCTGTCTGCCTGTTTGTCCGGGCTATCCTCTGAGACAGCTAAACTTATTTTAATGGGACTTTAATTGGAAGATAGAGAATTGTTGAGCAACATGCCACTGTTTATCTCGGAAATATCCATGGTCTCCATGCTTTGTGAAAAAGTTAATTTTGTTTTTTATTTTATTTTTTTATTTTAAAAACGTATATTTGCCATATCTTTTCAATATGGCCTATATTCTTGCCCCCCTCCAACTAATCGGGAAAGACTGTATTAGGAGTGAATACGACAATTGACCAACGGGGCGGGGATCGAACCACCACCCCTCCTCGGTGATGATTCCGACTACTCTTACCATTGAGCTATTGAGGCTCTAAGTGTACGCAGACGCAGTCGCGTACGTAGACGTAACTATTTATGTAGTCACTTGCTCATCCAGCGAACGTTTTGCCTTATTTCATGAAAAAAATAATATCATTTAGGGAAAAACAGATATCTAATGACTGATTCGCATGCCTACCATACATACACAATTTCATGAAAATCTGTCTGTATTAGTGTCAAATTTTTAACCAACTTCCAAAAATGAGGAGGTTCTACGTTTCTTTTTTTATGTATGTCCAGCGATATTTCCGCCATTTGTGGACCGATTATGAAAATTCTTTTGTTGTTTGGAAGGGTATACTTCCAGGGTGGTCCCACATTTTTCATGTCAGGATCTGTTTGATGGCATCCTGGGAAAAATGAAAGTTCATTTTCTGATTTTGAATTCAGTTCAATCGATATATTTCGGACCCTTATTCCGTGTACACGAAATTAATATTGTTCAAATTAAATTTGATATGAGTCAACTACCCTATTATAAAGTTAATTAAAATGATAGCATATTGCCTCTGGAGTTCGTACTTTTGACGCTGACGTTTATACGTCAGTGTCAAAGGTTTAAGAAATTTCCTTTATTGGAATTCAAATGAACGAATCTGAAGATTTCATCACTGCTTGGCAGTAATGTAAGAAATGTATTGAATAGCTGTTTCAAAGGAGCCAATTATATGCGTAACGAATTCGTCTTTGTACCGGCAGAAGCTATTTTTTTTTTTTTAGTCCTTGACTACTCTCACCTGATGGTAAGTTATGATGCAGTCTAAAATGGAAGTGGGCTAACTTGTTAGGAGGAGGATGAAAATCCACACCCCTTTCGGTTTCTACACGGCATCGTACCGGAATGCTAAATCGCTCGGCGGTACCTACGTCTTTGCCGGTAGGGTGGTATCTAGCCACGGCCGAAGCCTCCCACCAGCCAGACCTAGACCAATTAGGAAAACTTCAATCGGCCCAGCCGGGGATCGAACCCAGGACCTCCGTCTTATAAATCCACCGGGCATACCACTGCGCCACGGAGGCCGCCTTTTTTACGATATTAAGTTAACAGTTAACAAATACCTTTTTTACGTCGAGGATTAAAACTCTTGTTTTAAAGATACCGAAGTTGCAAGAATCACGAAAAACAGACGTCGGAAAAGCATTTCAGACTTCATTCATAAAGAAAAGTTCGCTTTACTTTACCTGTACAAGCCTAAGGCTTGTATTAATAACTATTAATTATATTGTATTAATAATATTTATTCTGTGTCTTGTATTATAGTATTAAAAATACTTATTCTGTGTCTTTAAATTTGAATAAGAGTAAATCATCCAGTAGGTAGGTCTTATTCTTTACAAGTTAGCCCTTGACTACAATCTCACCTGATGGTAAGTGATGATGTAGTCTAAGATGGTAGCGGGCTAACTTGTAAGTAGTAGGAAGACGATCAACACCTCTTTCGGTTTCTACACAGCATTGTAACGGAACGCTAAATTGCTTGGCGGTACGTCTTTGCCGGTAGGGTGGTAAATAGCCACGGCCAAAGCCTCCCACCAGCCAGACCTGGACCAATTAAGAAAATCTCAATCGACCCAGCTGGGGATCGAACCCAGGACCTCCTTTTTATAAATCGACCGCGCATACCACTGCGCCACGGAGGCCGTCAATAAGGGATAAAAAATACATACGTAAGGGATGAAAACACATCCGTTGTCTTGCAAAAATGATGAGAGAGTTACGAGGTCAAATGACAAAGTCTTGTTTCCACCCTGTGTAATAATTTACTTTGACAGAAAGCTATAGATATTCAACAAGGAAACTTGATATTGCTATGGGAATAATTCAGCTACGAGTACCTTCAAACTTGTGTATGTAATATTACAATATCCCACAGTGTTTCTCAGATGACAAAGTCTCGGTGTATCGGAAAATGTCTTTGCTATTTGCTTATGAAAACAGAGAATCTAAGGGTTCTCCGTTTTACAACCTAGTGCCGGATAAATGACATGGCGCAACGATATTTCATACTAGAGACTAGCTTACGCCGCACGGTCTTACCCGCGCGGTTCCCGTTCCCGTAGGAATACGGGGATAAAATATAGCCTATAGCCTTCCTCGATAAATTAGCTGTCTGACACTAAAAGAATTTTTCAAATGGGATCAGTAGTTCCTGAGATTAGCGCGTTCAAACAAACAAACTTTCAGCTTTATAATATTAGTGCACCAAAACTGAGGCGGAAAAATGTGCACAATTGTCTTAATTTCATTTAGTCGCTTAGTAAACAACGAAAGTTATTAAAACACAATATACCTAAATATTATTTACAATGTCTCTAAACACATAATACCTAAGTAAATATTATCTACTATGTCGAGTTGTGTGTTTAGGAAGTGTAAAAACTATAATAGGATATTATATCGTCATCAACCCATATTCGGCTCACTACTGAGCTCGAGTCTCCTCTCAGAATGAGAGGGGTAAGGCCAATAGTCCACCATGCTGGCCTAATGCGGATTGGCAGACTTCACACACGCGGAGAATTAAGATAATTCTCTGGTATGCAGGTTTCCCCACGATGTTTTCCTTCACCGATTGAGACACGTGATATTTAATTTCTTAAAATGCACACAGCTGAAAAGTTGGAGGTGCATGCCCTGGACCGGATAAGAAACCACACCCTCCGGAATCGGAGGCAGAGGTCATATCCACTAGGCTATCACGGCTCTTATATTATATAAGTAAGCACAAAACTGTGTATGTATGCGGTCTGTGGAGACGCTAAATTCGGATCACTTTTAGTAGCAATTATGTAGACACGTATCATATCTGTAGTATAAAATAATCATTGGCGTATATATCAAAACATGGTATTAACATACTGTTTTCAGTGGAGAGGGCTATGTTAGGAGTAACTGATAAAAAGTTTGTCACCCCTGGTTTACCCACCGAAAGGTCAATGTACTTTATTGCCAGCTTTTTTGGTAAGGAGTATGCGGCGGTATATAACCTCAAAATAACGCTTCCTCAATAACTTTACATTCTCACCCAAGTCAAATAATTTGTAAATTATATTCACACAAACTAACTTTAGGGATAGAATGTTGGGTTGAATATCCATCTGTAACGGCAATCATTATGTAAATATCAAAGGTTTTGAAGAGGTTACAATAGTAGAACTTTCTTAATAAATGATTATAATATATATCTGTGCCAGAGTTAAAACTTCAAACTATCATTTTTAATATATTGGATACAGGGTTGTCTCAATAGGTGTACCATTTTATAACATACTGGCGCCCCGAGGTTTTGCCTACGTAGTTCCCGTTCCCATGGGAATACGGGGATAAAACATAGCCTCAAAAATAACGTGGCTATTAGTAAAAAAATTTTTAGAGCTGGCTTAGGCTCTTTATAATATCTATATATAAACACTCATATAAAAATGAATCCATATATACCCCTTGGTCACGCCATCACGCGTGAACGGCTAGACCGATTTCATTATTTTTTTATGTGTTTGTTATTGTCAGGATTAGGTTCTAATGACAGAAAAAAAAGAAAAATTGAAGGGTAGGAGTAGGGTAGGCGTAGGGTAGGGTAGGTAGGGTAGGGTAGGGGTAGTTGAAAGTTTACATCGAGTTTCACGCGGAATTAAATATTGTAAGAAATAGTAGTTTAAACCGATATGACGTCACACTACTTGTTCCCGTAAAGAGTGGGGAGTTAGAGGGGTACCGATCGGTCGACGGGAACGACTTGCGATATAAGGCGCTCGTCGTGCGGTCGGCTTCAGTATTCTCTTGCCTTTCGAGCCGTCCACATTTCTTGTTGTGTAATTCTTTATGGGTTACTTGGGATAGGCAGGGAGAGTGACTTGAGTGGAAAAGGGGAGTGTTGGTTAACTGTCAAGGGCGCCCTTAACCTTACACACAACGATCACAAGTTCGTGACTCCACTCAAGGTCATTTTCTGTTGTTCTAGGGTCTTGTTTTGGTTACAGTTTGATTTGTAAATTAAGTTGTCCTGACAAATGTTGTGAATCATAACCTTTGTTCGACATTGGTTTTCTTATTGTACAATAATAAGAAAACCAATCCACTTCTGAGTCTGCCAAAAATATAATATTATAATTTTTATAACACACTAGTTTGTGACGGCCTCCGTGGCGCAGTGAAATGCGCGGTGGATTTACAAGACTGAGGTCCTGGGTTTAATCCCCGGCTGGGCCGATTGAGATTTTCTTAATTGGTCCAGGTCTGGCTGGTGGGAGGCTTCGGCCGTGGCTAGTTACCATCCTACCGACAAAGACGTACCGCCAACCGATTTAGCATTCCGGTATGATGTAGTGTAGAAACCGAAAGTGGTGTGGATTTTCATCCTCCTCCTAACAAGTTAGCCGCTTCCATCTTAGATTGCATCATCACTTACCATCAGGTACCAAAAAAAAAACAAAAGAAAAAGAAAAGTTTGGGAAAGTCTGACTTAAATAATAACATACGAGTACTCAATTCGAGAGTACGGTTAAATCGAATTACACCTCTGAATACAATTACTCTAATAGAATGTAATACTTTTTGGGTGTATGTGTATAAACTAAATTATTCTGTTTGTATCTAATCTATTTAACGTCTCAATGATCCAGTGAGCACTACTAGGTTGCGAACCATAATGTCTTGTGTCTCATGATGTTTAAAGAACATATTTTCTTCTAAAATAATAAATTGGTACGAGGGCCTACGAGTTCCATCTAACAAACTATAAATATACTAAACTATCTATATGTTATTATAAACATTGTCTGTTATTTGTTGATAATAATTCTTCAATGTCATGATTACAGTTTTTCGTTTATAAGATACTGATTTGACTAAACCTACAGATTCTATCTTTAGCTTTATTATTTAAACTCAGATTAAACTATTTACATTTTATAATTAATTTAAATATTATAATGATATTAATTTCATAATGTTAGACTAAGCCGTAAAACTGTATAATTAAAAAGTAGTTGTAAGATACAGAAACCATTTTGAATTGTAAAACTGTTTGAGTCATAGTCGGTATTTTGTCGTCTGGTAGTCAGTCGAGCGCGATCTTTGTTGGTGATAATACACTTTGTTGGAACTATACGAAGATTTTCATTGCTGAATACACATTCCTGACGTCACGCTGCCCGTCTCAGTAATAAAATATTTTCAGAGTAAAAATATTTATTTTGTAAATAGATCTTATAATGTGTCCCTTATACACATACTTTTAAATTATGACATAGCCAAGTTTTACGTATTTTCAATTGCAAGGATAGATAAAGGTGTATGTAACATGTATTGTCGGAATTATTTGAATCATCATCAATCATGAATTTTTTTTTTTTTTAGTTAAAAAAAGAATAGTTATGAAGTTCGGCTCCTCTATGTGGTCTTGTCAATACCTTGAAGTTATGGGAAATAGGTACTCCGCAACACCCTGTATATATAGATAATACTAGCAGACGCCACGTGGTTCTACCCGCGTGTTTTCCGTTCCCGTAAGAATAAAGGTATAAAATATAGCCTATACCACTCGGGGATAGTATAGCTTCCCAACAGTGAAAGATTTTTTCAAATAGGTTCAGTACAGTAAAAGTGTCGCGAATACAGAAACCGTGAATATGGAATGGAATTTTATATGGGATTATAAGGGATACGTTCTTGGGTGACAAAATAAATAACAAAAATATAAAGAAAAGTCAATTAATTCAAGTAATTGATTAACTATTATTAGTCTTAGACAATGGTTTGAAGTATTTTTAAACTTCGGCAATAGATAGTTGCAAGTTAAAGTTTAAATATGCAGATTTAACGTCAGTTTCGTCAGTCAGATCCGCGAATAACGAAATATTTAGCCGCGAATATAGGATTGGAACGCAATTTTTTAATCCGCGAATAGTGAAAACGTGAATAAAGGAAGCGTGAATAAGGAGTTTTTACTGTAGTTCCAGAGCCTGTTTAATGCAAACAAACAATGAAATCTTTGAAAGACCAAAATGTAAGCCATTCGCACCTCGTCAGGTAACACTAAGCCAAAAGATACAGCAAAAAGCTTAAACCACTTTAATCTGAATTATTAATGATACACCGTTGCTACAGACTTCTGATAAGAAAATGGAATTAAGAGCCTTGATCCATCGTGACGTTGAAACAACGGGATTTCTTTATCAATCCTAATACAGAGAATCATCCCTTTAACATGGCAGCTTACAAATGTTCACTAAATTCTATCTAGACTTAGTGATAATAATTTATGGTGAGTTGTTATCATCATCATATGTGACTCATTATAACCCAATGGACCTCTACCTTCGATTTAGAAACCGTATGCACTTCCAACTACAGTAGAACCCTTTCGCAGGGACCCAACTAAAAACGCGTCTTAGACGGAAGAGCGTATTATACTTGATATGGGTGGGGGATAGTGAAAAATACGACTAATGTACATACATATGTAGTTATAAAAATTAGTGTATTTGATGGAAAGACTACTTAATTATGCTACTTAAAGTAATCACGTATTCTGGTATGACAAAAAGGTTTTGATGCATTAGCAATTACGAAATTTTCTATTAATTTTTACAGTGCGTCTGCTAAATTTTCAGTTTAAAATCGCATCATGTCAAGGGTCGTTTGCTGTCAGGGTCTTTCAGTTCTTTAAGATTATTATTATGTCTTGTCCTGCAACCTTGTTTAAGGACCTTTATGATATCCTGATATATTTGTGGTAATTTATGTGTCGCATATGGAATTACACGCGTATTAAACGGGATGATGAATCGTATTAAGCGGTAGAAAATGTAACTAAATATCACGTGTCTCAAACGGTGAGGAATAAACATCGTGAGGAAACCTGCATACCTGGAAATTTTCTTAATTTTCTACGTGTGTGAAGTCTGCTAATTGGGCCATTCTAAGAGAAGACTCGTGCTGAACAGTGAGCGGAATATAGATTAAGATGAACATAAATCATCATCATTATTAACAGCCTATTTCAACGGCCCACTACCGGACAGGGCCTATCGTTATAAGAGTGGGGATATAGAGCTGAAACCCACCAAGTTGCTCCAATGCAGGTTGGCGTGCTTAGAGTGATAAGGAGAAGAACCGACAGCTTAAAGTGCTCACGCGGGCTTAATATCTCCAACTTTCTAACTCCAGGCTGACAATTTTTATTTAAAAAAAAACGACCCAGGACGCCACCTAAAGCTACATAGACTAACCACCAAAGAGACAATTCACATGAAAGGTGAGAATAATTTTACCTAATTTTAATTGCAAATGAAAGAATCCTAAATCTGGTGCAGACAACAGATTAATGTCAACTTGAGAAGGGTAGACGGGAGTGACAATAACACGGTGAAATTAACAAAAATGTACGTTTAACTACAGCTTTGCCCCGCGGTTTCGCCCGCGAAATTCCCATTTGCATACATATCGAATTGTACTGTTTATTGATGACACTTTTTTTTATTATTTACAAGTTAGCCCTTGACTACAATCTCACCTGATGGTAATTGATGATGCAATCTAAGATGGAAGCGGGCTAACTTGTAAGGAGGAGGATGAAAATTCACACCCTTTTCGGTTTTTACACGACATTGTAATGAAACGCTAAATCGCTTGGCGATACGTCTTTGCCGGTAGGGTGGTAACTAGCCACGGGCGAAGCCTTTTGCCAGCCAAACTTGAGAAACTTCCACCTTTTCTTAAGTCGGTTAATAAATTTAGTCTCTATAGGCTAATAAAGCATTAGATCAACAAAGGTACTTCAAGAAAATGAAATCTATTTTCTTAATAAAACTTATATTTACCGTCCTTCAATAGTTTCAAAAGTACTGGTATAAAATCACTAAGAAGTTAAAAAAAACAAAGTATATTTTAAAGTGAAAACTCCTTTTAAAAATATAAAAGTGTTTTTCTGAGAAATTCTTTTAAAAGTTCTCATTTAACCCCTTTCCAATAATGATATTGTGTGAGAAAATATAGGACTGAAAGTTATAGCTTTGTTCTTAGAAATACAACTCAACTAGTGAGTGAGTTACTCAAACGGCAGAGTATGCTGAGGTTTGGTTTCTCAAAGTGTTTATTAAACGCAAGCTTTTAGGAAAGTCTTATTATAGTGTAAATGACTATATAAAGATAAAAACGCTTGGTGTTAACAGCATTATATGACTGTGTGCTTAGTTTTTAATAAGTTTGTAAAATGGTGGTAAACAAAAAAAATAAACCTTGGCTGAGTTTGTTGTCGGCTTCTCGGACCAAGGCGCGTTTGGAACCATCGTAACCTTAATTTTTTGTATTTTATGCGTTACCAAATCTCATCAACATTAACAACTGTTGGGCGTGAGTCTCCGCTCAATGAAAGGGATTAGGTCTTAGTTCACCACGCTGGCCAAATGCGGATTGGCAGACTAGATAGATATGAGTACGTAGAGACCAAGGTGCGTTTAGTACCCTCGTAACTTTAAGGAGATGGTCCATTTCAGGTCCACTTTTGTATCCCATATCATTAAAATTTTAAAAATACAAAGATCTTTTTAAAATTTATTCAAGTGAATAAATGTAACTAAATAAAAAGAAATAAATAAAATTAAAACCCAAGTTTTTGAGGTATATCAAGATGGCGCCCTTAAAGCAACAATAACATGACAATTGACAGCAAACATCAAATCGATTACTGCATTGAAAACGTCATCAATCCGCCATTATTACCCATAATAGTGTTGCATTCTTGGGAGATAATGAATATTATTTCGAAGGAATTAAAGTAAATTCGTAGATTTGTATAATCAAAAATGGTTAAAATAATGTTTTCTTTTATTTCCGCTAGGGTACAATGACTGGACCTGGGCTCCATACAATTTTGGACAATCTCCTTTAAGTTTGTGATTATTTAACAAATAGACTAGTAAAAAACAAATATAATATTATGACTATTCAAAATATATTTTGACTTTGACTATAACCTTTTATAGGGATCTTGAAATTGTGGCAGAAATTTATATAATTTATTCGTACCTATGTTAATGAAATCGTTTTTCGCGGAACATTTATCCAACCAACGATATTTTATCAGTACCTACTAGAGATAGGGCACTAGCGCATCAAAACTAAGGCGGACAAATGTGTATAATTGTCTTAATTTAATTTAGTTGCTTATTAAACATCAAACGTTATTCGAAGAAATAATACATATATGCGGATTGGCAGACTTCACACACGCAGAGAAATAAGAAAATTTTTTGGTATGCAGGTTTCCTCACGATGTTTTTCCTTCACCGTTTTAATTTCTTAAAATGTGCATTGGCCCAACGTGGTGGACTATTGGCCTAACCCCTCTCATTCTGAGAGGAGACTCGAGCACGAATATGTGTGGATAATGATGATGATGATGATGATGATGATACCCAAATATTGTCTACAATGTCGAGTTGTGTGTTCAGGAAGTTTAAAAACTGTATATACATAAATACATAATGGAATTTTGTTTTTACAAAATTATGCATGTGTGCGCTCAATAGTGTAGCTAAATTCGGATCACATTTTGCGGAGATTTTGTAGGCATGTAACATATCTATATTATAAAATTGTATTGTTGTATCCAACAGCAATGTAATTTCCCTCTCCTCCAAATTCTATTGATGTTAGAATTCATTAGTGTTAATGTAATTTGATGTTTATTATTATTTGCGGTTTCAATTACCCCAAAAGTATTTGAATATCTCCAATTTATATTGCTCTTCGTTCGGATATTTTTTACCCTATGACGGCCGCGTGGCGCAGTGGGTAGTGACCCTGCTTTCTGCATCCACGGCCACTGGAAAATATTTGTGTGATGAGCATGGGTGTTTTCCAGTGTCTGTGTGTATTTATATTTATACATTATATAAATATTTATATGTAGTATATAATTATATATTAATATTATAATATCAACTATCTTAGCACCCATAACACAAGCTACTCTGTATGCTTACTTGGGCTAGATAGCGATGTGTATTGTTTAAGTATATTTATTATATGACCAATCTAAATATATTATTTAATTTATTACGTTACTAAGACACACCCGTGACTCCGCCCGAATGGAATATTTTTTTTGTATCCCGCAGGAACCATGAATACCTATATAAAGGGCAATAGCTATGCCCTGAAAGGGCCCCATGTCACATCTTTTATTAACCCATATTCGGCTCACTGCTAAGCTTGAGTCTCCTCTAAGAATGAGAGGGGTTTAGTCCACAATGTCGATTGGTAGACTTCATACACGCAGAGAATTAAGAAAATTCTCTGGTATGCAGGTTTCCTCACGATGTTTTCCTTCACCGATTGGGACACGTGATATTTAATTTCTTAAAATGCACACAACTGAAAAGTTGGAGGTGCATGCCCCGGATCGGATTCGAACTCACACCCTCCGGAATCGGAGACCGAGGTAATATCCACTGGGGTATCACAGCCCTTTTTTAGCCATGTCACAAGCATGCTATTATTAGATATTAAGAAATTAATGTGCATGAATGCTAAATGTGGCCAAAGTCCATAGAAACATAAACTGCTTGACATACTTACCAGCAGATTACAGTATGATGTAAATTAATCTTACAATTTGTCACAGAATAAATATCATACAGAATGAGTCTTTACAAGCAGCCTGGTGAAGCCGGTGAAACCCATAAAAAAAAGTCACGCGTCTCCTTGACAACGCGGATTATAGAAACTTTTTTCATACTTTGTATTTAAAAATTTAACACTAACAACAATTATGTAAACTAATATAATAATCAATAATTGCCAATAAAAAAATACTCCATCTAATTTCTTTACTTTTTAACCGACTTCCAAAAAGGAGGAGGTTCTACGTTCGGCTGTATGTATGTTTTTTTCCGTCAATTATAGACCGATTTTAAAAATTCTTTTTTTGTTTTGTAGGGTTTACTTCCAGGGTGGTCCCATTTTTTTCATGTCAGGATCTGATGATTGCATCCTGAAGAAATTGAGGGGAACTTTCGAAAGTTGTAGAGACAGCTAGTACGTTTGTTAGTGTTTCCATAAGGTATTTTAAACCACTACAACTTTATGAAGGTTTGGAGTTGGTCTGATGATGGAGCCGAAACACAGACGATGGAACTCGTCAAGAATTTACAGCAGTCACCTTTTGTTTGGGCTTGATTAATTTGTATTGATGAGTACTTTCCACCTATATGAGTTGTGACTGTATTAAGGGTCTGGTGATGAAGACGAGGGACAGTGAAGAGAACTCCTCGACGGTTCACAGTAGCTACCTTGTGTTTGGACTTGATAAATTTGTATTGATGAGAACTTACCACCTAGATGGATTGTGACTGTATTAAGGGTCTGATGATGAAGACGAGGGACAGTGAAAAGAACTTGTCGACGGTTCACAGTAGCTACCTTGTGTTTGGACTTGATAAATTTGTATTGATGAGAACTTTGCACCTAGATGGATTGCGACTGTATTAAGGGTCTGATGATGAAGACGAGGGACAGTGAAGAGAACTCCTCGACGGTTCACAATAGCTACCTTGTGTTTGGACTTGATAAATTTGTATTGATGAGAACTTTGCACCTAGATGGATTGCGACTGTATTAAGGGTCTGGTGATGAAGACGAAGCACAGTGAAGAGAACTCCTCGACGGGTCACAGTAGCTACCTTGTGTTTGGACTTGATAATTTTGTATTGATAAGAACTTTCCACTTAGATAGGTTGTGACTGTACACACGCAGTGGGTATGCTAACACTAAAAATAAAAAAATAAAAATTTTAATAAAAAAAATTCAACCGACTTCCAACTCAAAAAATAACTTTAACTAAAAAGCAAAAAATAACATCCTACCTATGTGCTACCTTCTGATCAGTTTGAAGGCGGTGCCAAGCCAGTGTCGTGTTTTAATTAAAGCTGTTTCTGGAATAACCACAGAAATTTTGTAGTTTAAACGTATTTAATTAAAACATCACTAGCTTGGCACCGCCGTCAAACTGATCAGAAGGTAGCACATAGGTAGGATGTTATTTTTTGCTTTTTAGTTAAAGTTATTTTTTGAGTTGGAAGTCGGTTGAATTTTTTTTATTAAATTTTTTTTGTGAGTTGTTTTCTATCAAAGACAAACTAAATAAATAAATCATGACCCTTTAGTATGAATAAAACTTTTCTATCCAATACCATTTGGTAACACGCCCTCGTTCAGAGTTTTGGACTGATTTTAATTAGGACCGAACACGACCACCTATTGCAACATTGTTACCAAATGGACTAAAAATTCCATCCACGCTGGAAACTATAAAACTATTTCGGCTTGATTACTACGATTCGAGTGGAATATCAGCTTGTACTATGGACCTTTGGAGAAAGGGGTTTTTAATTTGTCAAAGGTTTTTACAAAAATTATACTTGCAGATCTTTTACATTCGATAGGTATAGGCATGATTGTTCAAATGTCGGATTTATATTTGTCTGACGTGTCGTGTGGGACAGATGGATCAGAGCATTGCGTCCACGACACGACACGTCAGACAAATGTAAATCCGGTTTTAAAACATTACCTGACGTTCCTAAAGTTTTTGTAAACTAAGCCTAATATTAAAATAAATAAATTTACACTTAATCTATACTAATATTATAAAGAGGAAAACTTTTTTTGTATGTTTGTATGTTTGTTTGTTTGTTTGATTGATGAATAGGCTCAAAAACTACTGGACCGATTTTAAAAATCTTTCACCATTCGAAAGCTACATTATCCACAACTAACATAGGCTAAATTTTATTTTGGAAAAAATTGGAATCCGTAAGATATTTGGGTTTTTCGGACACAAGGTTTTATAAAATCAACCAGAAAAGTAGGCTAGGGGTATGGTAGGGGTACGGTAGGGGTAGGATAGAGGTAGTTGAAAGTTTACATCGAGTTTCACGCGGACGAAGTCGCGGGCGTCGGCTAGTTATATTATAAAACCAAAAGGTGTGTAGGTATTTAAAAGTGTGTATTTGTTACTACTTCATGCCGTAACCTACTGAAACGATTTTACTGAAATTTGGAATGGAGTTAACATCGATCTACTATATATAAGCCGTGATAGCCAAGTGGATATGGCCTCTGCCTCCGATTCCGGAGGGTTCAAATCCGGTCCGGGGCATGCACCTCCAACTTTTCAGCTGTGTGCATTTTAAGAAATTAAATATCACGTGTCTCAATCGGTGAAGTAAAACATCGTAAGGAAACCTGCATACCAGAGAATTATCTTAATTCTCTGCGTGTGTGAAGTCTGCCAATCCGCATTGGGCCAGCGTGGTGGACTATTGGCCTTACCCCTCTCATTCTGATGACGACGAATATATATTTTCTTTTTGGGAGATAGATAATACATGGAGATAAAGAGTACAATTACATAGGCTACTTTTACTACATAGATTACCATTATTAACTATTCCGAAAAACAAAATCTAAATAAACGTACAATTTTTGAATTTTTTATACATTTTAGAATTTTTGACATTAGGTACAAATGCACTTGGCGGTACGTCTTTATCGGTAGGGTGGTAACTACCCACGGCTGAAGCCCCCCACCAAACAGACCTAGACCAATTAAGAAAACCTCAATCGAACCCAGGACCACCACATCGTACCGGAACGTTAAATCGCTTGGCGGTACGTCTTTATCGATAGGTGGTAACTAGCTACGGCTCCCACCAAACAGACCTAGACCAATTAAGAAAACCACAATCGAACCCAGGACCTCCGTCAAGTAAATCCACCGCGCATCTACTGCGCCACGGAGGCCGTCAAAACATGCGCAGTATCTGAATGTAGCGTATGTATGTATGTATGTATGTAACAACACTCAAAGGCAGTATTACGGATTTGGCAGATCAAACGGTCGAGTTTAATGTTTCAAACATCAGTAATTCAATGAGATCTCGTTATCCCATTTAATACAATGTCAAGTTTTCACAATTCCCGACACGTAAGACGTGAGCCATTGAGGGACAAAGAGGTTCATATGAGGTACTTATATCGTACGTCTCGTGAAATTCAGATTTTTTAGAAACGTGCTTTTTGTGCAATGTATTTTTGGTATTATTCTCAAACAAAACCACTTAATTTCATATAATCTGCAATTAATCATTGAGCCGCCATATTTGGAAATCCGCAGTATTGGATTAACACATCATCTTCATTATCACTCGTCGTCCACTGTCGGACATAGGACTCTTGTATAGACTGCCAAACACGACGGTCTCGAGCCGCCAGCATCCAACGCCTCCCATGACCCGGTTGTTGTTGTTGATCCACCTAGTGGAAGGTTGACCAACACTGCGCTTTTCTGTGCGAGGAATTATCAAATGTCAAAGGCCGATGTCGGGCAGCAGTCGGACATGGGTATTTTAACTCATGATCTCGGGGGCGCTCGGGCTGATATACACTCAGGTCAAACACTCTTCCAGAATGGCTAAGCCGAGGTCCAAGTATCAGTAGAGACGTTCTTAGAGAGCCCTATTCAGTCTGCTTCTGCCTTCGTGCCCTATCAGGCGATACTTCTGCGCTTGCCCAAAACCCCGGTTAAGCCTTACTTACTTACACAATCAGAAATAAAATCTAAGCCTATCCATGATATACCCGCAAGCCCAAAGTGGTCATTCGGCATCCTTTGTGCACTTTTAATAAATGTAGAACAGTAATATTTTCCAAATGTTAAATTACGCCGATACGATACTTCGCATTATTAGTTTTTTTTTTTTTTTTATTCTTTACAAGTTAGCCCTTGACTACAATCTCACCTGATGGTAAGTGATGATGCAGTCTAAGATGGAAGCGGGCTAACTTGTTAGGAGGAGGATGAAAATCCACACCCCTTTCGGTTTCTACACGGCATCGTACCGGAACGCTAAATCGCTTGGCGGTACGTCTTTGCCGGTAGGGTGGTAACTAGCCACGGCCGAAGCCTCCCACCAGCCAGACCTGGACAAATTAAGAAAATCTCAATCTGCCCAGCCGGGGATCGAACCCAGGACCTCCATCTTGTATATCCACCGCGCATACCACTGCGCCACGGAGGCCGTCAAAAAAGTTGAACCGTATATAGCCATACAGCCCAGTCGTTATGACCTCTGCCTTCGATTCCGGAGGGTGTAGGTTCGAATTCGGTCTGCGGTATGCACCACCAACTTTTTAGTTATGTGCCTTTTAAGAAATTAAATATCACGAGTCTCAAACGGTGCTTCACACATTTCGCTCTCTCGCCACGTCCTATCACCTTTAACGTCAGAGAATCGAATATAGCTCAGCGGCTAAATTGAATTTTGTTCCCGTGATGTTAAGAGCAAGTACACATTTAGCGGCTTTGCGTTCAGCGGGCGTTGACAGCGTACATACACCGCGCTCAGGAGGGCTATTCAATAACGATGTTTTATATAACTCGTAAGTGCGAGTTTCGAATTCACCTCTGACTCTCTCTGTCTAACACAGTACTATAGAAAGAGAGCGATAGCTACGAGTTCGATGCTCACACTGTCGAAGTGATAAAGAAATTGTTACAGAATAGTCTCACAGCACGGCGTTTTACGACCGCAGTAAAGGCATCCATACTACTGGTTCAGTTCAAAAATGGACGTCGAAACGCGCGTTCAAATGTACAACACGGCGGTTCATGTATCTAAACATAATAGGGATGATGACAGTTTTTTTAATTGTATATAAATTAAGAGTATGCTAATAGTAAAGCAATTTTGTAAAAGTAACAGGGTATCTGCGATCATTACTTTCGTAGCTACAGGGATTTAAAGGGTCTGATTTGAGACAGTGCCACGGATCTCTGAAAAACGCCCCATATAAAATGGTACGAACTAATGCCGATCGTTAGATTTGTGTGGGCGTTCAAACAAAACTACTAATATCTTTGTTATTTGTGCGTTTGTTTATAGTTCACATATAAAAAATCACACACACAGTCACATTTAATGTAAGGAAGCTAAAACTGGATGAATTTTCATCTAATTACGATAAAAGATTTTTAATAGATATTGAAATTTTATAATCTTATTCATTTTGAAAATATCCAGTCAATCTTTGCTTTGTATGTATAAATTAGTTATCATTGATCTTATTTACCCGAATGTATCATAAAAATCAATGTATTCAAACCTAGTCATCATCCCCATTATAAGCGCGCAGCTGACGCCACGCAACGCGCGTTCGATCGAAATTCTGGCGTCTGTGTACACCTTCGAACAACCTCTATATTCTAAAAACGCGCGTTATCAAAGCGCGCGGTTTAAAACGCCCAATATGTACTCGCTCTAAAACGTAGCGATTCTATGCTCTATTACGTTGAGTAATCATACTAACATCATTTACTAGTAATAAACTTTGAAAACTTGTCAGAATTTCTTTTATCTTTGGTCTTGCCGAAATTATTGTCTTTGATCTTTTCTTTTGATAAGATCTTAAGGTTTTAGTCTTGAAAACCTAAGTCCTAAGCTCAGACCAATTATAGAAGGACTTGTATCGCACTCATAGTTACGAACAAAATTGTCTGTCATTTTCTGAGGAAAACGAGCTTAGATTTGGTATATATCTTATACTAAACAAGTAGTTTTTGTCAGTTTTTTACACAATACAACTACACAAAAAGGTATTTTTACGGAGCTCTTTAACTGACGAACACGATTACATCTATTTAACATCGATTCTATAGATACAGTTTTTATAATCGCATTAGATCGTTGATCATATACTTTGACAGAAAAGTTACGTCTAGCGAGGCAGGTCCTATACAATAATTGGTCTGAGGTCCTAAGTGTTCAAGGCACCAGACACTACAATAGCGGGAAGATATTGTAATTTGTGGTGCGGTACCTAATTTCTTTTGATTTGAGAATTCTAAAGATAGAAAGAAACTTGAAAATAACTGAGGGCCATGATAATTTTATACTATAGATTGTTTACGTCCCTACAAAATTACCGCCTAAAGTGATCAAAAGCACAATTTTGTCATTAATTCCATCATATATTTATGTAAGTATATATAGTTTTTACACATCCTGAATACACAACTCGACAACGACATTTAGGTTTAAGTTCACAACTAACGTTGAGATGACTATAAATTTCCTCTTTTGAGCGCCTAATTTTTCATGCGCTAATCACATATAGGGGTGTGGATTTTCATCCTCCTCCTAACAAGTTAGCCCGCTTCCATCTTAGACTGCATCATCACTTACCATCAGGTGAGATTGTAATCAAGGGCTAACTTGTAAAGAATAAAAAAAAAAGAAAACACGTCTAACAGTATTTAATATCATTGACTGACTTATTTGTGAAAGGATTTGTCCAAGACATTGTTCCTCTAATGTTTGTTATTGCCACAATGTTGCATTGTTGTTAATATATCTAAAAGCTCTGCCGATGTTATTATAAAACTTACTTATACTACACATACTACATTGAATTATTATTAAAAAAAAAAATTGAATGTAAACTTCTCTTACAAACTAGGTAATTCTTGGACATTCAAAATAACGAGCAGCAGAATTTATTCTAATACCTAAATTGACGTAAACAAATTCATTACCGCTATAATAAACTGTGCAATTAATTTACTTATACTAATAGCATTAACAACTGAGTCTTAGGGCCATAAATCATTTCTCTATATCTATCTCGCTTGCACTTATGGGTCTTATGGAGCCGTCTAGTGAAGGGTGTAACAATGAAAGACATATTATCGATAAGTAAAGTTTATTATCGTATCTTGTTCACAAAATTAAAAAAATTAACAATATTTGATTTAATATAATACATATTTCATATTATATAATTATTAACTAAATAAAATTAATCTTCATCTGAGTCTTCATCATCAGAATCTTCGTCTTCTGCCAAATTTATTATATATTAGTATCCATAGTGCGCAACGAGTAACACATGAATGTATTTATTTAATTGCAGTAAACACATTTATAGCAAAAAAAATACGCAATGCAATTACATTAGAAACCGACCAATCAGAATCGTCCAAATCATTATTGACTCATCATTAGCACGTGCGCAGGTAGCCGTTTATCGATAATTAGGGTGCGCAGGTAGGCGCGCTGCACATTCCTATCTTTTTTGACTTTTATGACCGGACGACTCAGATGATAATGCGCATACTATAGTACATAATTGTCACGAGATTAGCTTTTATTAGTCTCTTCCACATGGATAAATATTTTCACGGTGGTTTAGGTCTCGTAACGGTACTTTATTAAAATTCCGACCTGACCAATTAATAATTTAAATGAAGCTTACCTACACATAAATTATTTATATCCAAGGCTAAATCTTGCGCAGTGTTCTTAAAACAGGGGACACTTTGTTTGTTCTGTTGTTCTCAAGTTTAAGTAGGTTTTTTTTAATTATTTACAAGTTTATTTACAAGCCTTTGAGTACAATCTCACCTGATGACATGAGACAAGGCCGTGATAGCCCAGTGGATATGACCTCTGCCTCCGATTCCAAGGGTGTGGGTTCGAATCCGGTCCGGGGCATGCACCTCCAACTTTTCAGTTGTGTGCATTTTAAGAAATTAAATATCACGTGTCTCAACGATGAAGGAAAAACATCGTGAGGAAACCTACAATTTTCTGCGTGTGTGAAGCCTGCCAATCCGCACTGGGCCAGCGTGGTGGCCTAACCCCTCTTATTCTGAGAGGAGACTCGAGCTCAGCAGTGAGTCGAATATGGGTCGATAATGATGACATGACATGATGCAATCTAAGATGAAAGCGGGCTAACTTGTTGGGAGTAGGATGAAAATCAACACTCCTTTCGGTTTCTACACGACTTCGTACCGGAAAGCTAAATCGCTTGGCGGTACGTCTTTGCCGGTAGGGTGGTAAATAGCCATAGCCAAAGCCTCCCCCCTACCAGACGTGGATCAATTATGAAAATCTCAATCGGCCCAGCCGGGGATTGAACCCAGGACCACTGTCTTGTAAATCCACTGCGCATACCACTGCACCACGGAGGCCGTCAAAAAGGTACTAAGCTTAAGCAGTACACTTTTAGTTTAAAACAAGTGGACGCCTGCAATTTTTTTTCTTAGACATTAACTTAAGTTTAAGTCGAATCTTCGACTTCTTCTTCACCTTCTCGAGACTCGAATTTAAGTAGGATCAACGTGCATTACATATCCTCAATTACATTGATGATTGAATGTTCAACTTGCATTGTCAACTTGAAAATGGCAATCCCTCCAAAAACATACTTTGTCGTTCGTTCGTTATCAACCCATATTCGGTTTACTGCTGAGCTCTGAGTCTCCTCTCATTCTGAGAGGAGACTCGAGCCAATAGTCAAAAGAGGTCAATAGTTCACCACACTGGTCCAACGCGGATTGGCAGACTTCACACACGCAGAGAATTAAGAAAATTCCCTGGTATGCAGGTTTCCTCACGATGTTTTTCTTCACCGTTTGAGGCACGTGATATTTAATTTAATAAAATGCACACAACTGAAAACTTGGAGTTGCATGCCCCGGACCCACACCCTCCGGAATCGGAGGCAGAGGTTATATCTACTGGGCTATCACAAACATTGATAATGATAAAACCTTAAAGATTTCTAGCAAAGGGTTGCCAGTATAGGCTGACTTTCCAACTTTTTTACAATGACAAAAGATGTGTTAAGAAATCCATTAAAATTCCATAATATTACAAATGCGGTTGGCACGCCCATCTGCACTTCGCTTTACAATGTTTTATCTGAAGAAATTATTTCACAATTAATTGCTTTAACGTCCGTCTTTCAGATGTTAATGACTTTCCCTGCGGGCTACTATAATGATAATCTGTAGCCAGTACAGCGTTGAATATTCCACCTGATGGACTTCAATAAAATACAAGTCTACAAGACTAATTATACAAGTAATTTATAGAGTAATTAGAACTTGAAATTACTTTTACAATCTGCGTTTTGGTAATAAATTTGATTTATTGAATTTGTTATCAACACAAAATATTGTATTATTTAAACATCTTTTCTGACTATTATTTTTAATAATATAATAATTGTAAATACATTAAGTAACATATAAAAACTCATTTATTGAACCGTATATACTAATCTGTGATGCTTATAGTGTTTTGCAGATAGCATGGGTACAGTGACGTTTCACTTTTGAAAGTTTGCCGTGATTCACGTACGTACGTAATAGTACGTATTATGAACGTCATAAGGCAACTGTCACCGTACCCATGCTGTCTGAAAAACACTTTAACAATGTTTTTTGTTTGTTCTGGGGTAGTTTTTGGTGATTTGTTGTCTATGGTAGAAAACATGACTTTGTTAAGATAATGTACCTACTCAATGACAGTGGTACTTTTGTAAATGTAATTTAATAATTATTACCTAATCTTTAACCTTTAAGTAAAAAATATGTTTGGAATAGTTATTAAACCAGTTTTATACCGATATGTGGAATACAATTTAATTCAGTCGATCTGTATTTTATTTCGCACGGCTTTTGATTATATATACACAGTAGCTACGCGCGGTTTCACCCGCGTGGTTCCCGTTCCCGTAAGAATACAGGGATAATATATAGCCTATAGCCTTCCCCGATAAATAATCGGACCAGTAGTTTCTGAGACTAGCGCATTAAATCAAAATACAAACAAACTTTTCAACTTTTAATATTAGTATAGATAATCTTCAAAACTACGTACCTCTAAGAAGTAGCGTGCACCCCATAGAAGCAAAAATGCTCTGCCTACCCTGAAAACTCTTTATGAACCTGGATTGGAGAAGGAATTCACTATTATGTACACTTGTACAATTTTAAAGTACTTAAAAATCTTATGCTTACCCTACTTAAAATCTTATGCACAGTACTTAGCGATATTGTATTAAAGTATCCAAAGCCTGGAACAATAAAAGTTTAAAACATAAATAGACAGTATGTAGCTACATTTTGTAGGTGTACTTAATAATAAAAATTTTTAATAAAAAAATACAACCGACTTCAAAACCTGAAAACGTACCCACTAAACTAAAAAGCGAAAAATAATAAGACAACACCGGCTAAGCACCGCCTTCATACTGATCAGCAGGTAGAACATATTATGATGTTATTTTTCGCTTTTTAGTTTAGTGGGTACGTTTTTAGGTTTTGAAGTCGGTAGTTTTTTTTTTTTTTTATAAAATTTTTATTATTTTTCCATTTTTACAAAAAAAGAATTTTTGAAATCGGTCCAGGCGTCTTTGAGTAATCGGTGTACATACATAAAAAAAAAAAAAAATACCGACCGAATTGAGAACCTCCTCCTTTTTGAAGTCGGTTAAAAATATACTTAATTACACGTTACAAAAGTCACCACTTGCTAGCAAGTGTTAGTAACGTCCAATAAATACACATTAATGTGAGGGAAAGGCTGGCTGTAATGCTCTTACAAAGTTTATCTTCGCGTTTATTGCCTCTTCAGTTGTGGCGAGTAAAGAAAATCCTTTCGAAATTATAATAATGTTCTCTTCGACACACTACAAAAGGTAATGTATTATAAGGTAATGGTTTAAAAAAAATAACCCATATTTGACCAAATATCTTTTATAATTAAAAAAATTATCAAAATTAGACCACACGGTAAAAAGTTATACGTGTACCTATATAAAATACTAGCTGACGCCGCGCGGTTTCACCCGCGTGGTTCCCGTTCCCGTAAGAATACGGGGATAAAATATAGCCTATAGCCTTCCTAGATAAATGGGCTATCTAACACTGAAAGAATTTTTCAAATCGGACCAGTAGATCCTGAGATTAACGCGTTCAATCAAACAAACAAACAAACAAACAAACTCTTCAGCTTTATAATATTAGTATAGATTAGCGGACGCCCGCGACTTCGTCCACGTAAAACTCGATGTAAACATTCAACTACCCTACCCTACCCCTTAACGCTACCCCTACCATAGCCCTACCCTACCTTAATTAATTAACTAATAATTTAATTGGAACATTGTATGGTTCTATCTTTTATAGTTGAGGCACGCAAAATGAGTAACATTTCTGGTTGATTTTTTACACCTTGTGTCCGTAGAACCCAAATATATTACGGAACCCTATTTTTTTCCAAAATCAAATTTAGCCTATGTTACTTGTAGATAATGTAGCTTTCGAATGGTGAAAGAATATTTAAAATCGGTAAAGTAGTTTTTGAGCCTATTCATTACAAACAAACAAACATACAAACAAAGTTTTCCTCTATATAATATTAGTATAGATATAGGTACCTACCTACGCGTCGAATTGATAAACTTCTCTCCGTTTGTTTCGTCTTTTGATAAAAAATTCCAATTAAGTGGAGAACCCCCTCCTTTTTAAAGTCGGTTAAAAGAAGAATAAAATAACAAAACGAAAAAAAATCCAGTCTAGCCCTTGCATTCTGAAAGTGCTGCGACATTGTTCGTTTCCTTCATCGTTAGTGACATTAAATTTTGGCATCCTATAAACATAAAGTCTAATAGGTAAGACGTGTTACAGACGAAAACTTCGTCAGCGAGTGTGAAATAGCGGAATCGCACCCAAAAATTAAAAAAAAACTTTTTTTTAATTTTTATTACTAAAAGTAATAATGATTCATTGATTCAAATATCGTTTACCGTATATTTTTTTTTATTTATTGTCATCATATCTTTAAACTAGCCTTGCAGGTATCATTTTATTTCGGCCTTCGTCAACGGCGACTATACGGTTTTTTGTGGACCTAGACCAGCTCGGTTCAACGTAGTATTTAATATTATCTTCATAGGCTTAAGTCTGGTCTGGGGTAGGTATTGGTCGTGGCTAGTTACCACCCTTCCAGCAAAGACGTGCCGCCAAGCAATTAAGCTTTGCGGTTTGGTGCCGCGTAGCAACCTTGCAGATTTTAAATGCATGCAACATCAAGTGAAAATACAGTCAAGTCAAGCACTTTACATTTACATTTGAAAAATGTCATGCAATTTATTTTTAAAATAAATAGTTGACATTCAACGACCTTCACAAAAAAATAAGTTTTTAATATAGTTCAGAATATCCTTTTATCATTAGAAAATTCGGTAAGTTGACATTCCTTCACAAAAAATGAGTTTTTTAATATATTCTTTTCATTAGAAAATTCGGTGGGTAGATCGATTTAATACCCAATATTAGACTATATTTTTAGCATGGACATTATTTAGCTAATTTGTAGTACACAGGACTGCATGTCAACAGCCTACAGACTGACATGAAATAATTCAGTGTTGTTATCAATATTATGACAGCCGGAAACATTCTATGACTCGTGGTCATGCCAGAGATGAACACGAAGTCAATATACCAACTATTGCACTGACTAGTCTATAAATACGTGCCTCTCAGGGGAGTAGGGCTCAGTCTCCGTCTTGTGTTAGTAGTACGATGGTACTAAGTAGATACAGTGATCAACCAAGTGGAAGTAATTAACCGAGGGATAAAATTGTTGATTAACACTGGAAATCATACACGTTGCAGGGACCATTCCACCTCCAAACGCATAGAGTATAAATTCGACACTCAGCGGGTAAACGATCCCCTGGGGGCGCCCCCACAACATTTATGAGCTCCACTGAAGTAAATTACCAGAGTATGCGCTAACATTACATTACCTCATAAATTTTAACACGAAAAAGGTCAGGGCAGCCACAAGTGAAGATAATCTCTAATGAAATTTCTTCCAACAACCCTCATTACTGTAGTCTGTCTGAAATACTCCAACTTTAATCATAATGGGCCTCTTAAATACCCGGAGATACAAGCTTGACTTAGGCTTATCATATTTGATTATACTTCAAAAGAAAAGTAATTTTGGGAAATTTAAGATTCATACATTTTCAAAAGATTGTAGACTGGCTTACGGTAATAAGGGTCGCATTCTTGTGGTCATTGTCAACGTTGTCATTTTATACTATTAAATATGTTCGTTATCAACCCATATTCGGCTCACTGCTGAGAATGAGAGGGGTTAGGCCTTAGTCCACCACGCTGGCCCAATGCGGATTGGCAGACTTCACACACGCAGAGAATTAAGAAAATTCTCTGGTACCTATGCAGGTTTTTCACAATTCCCGTGGGATCCATGGATGAAAAGTAGCCCATGTGTTAATTCAGAGTAAAAATAATTCAGAGTAATTTTCAAATTTGCCAAATTTCAGCCCGATCCACTGAAAGAGCTTTTCAAATCGGACCAGTAGTTCCTGAGATTAGCGGGCTCAACCAACCAAACAAACAAACTCTTTAGATAATCTAATATATAAAATTCTCGCGTCACAGTTTTCGTTGCCATACTCCTCCGAAACGGCTTGACCGATTTTGATGAAATTTTTTGTGCTTATCCGGTATCTATGAGAAATTGGCCAACATCTATTTTTTATACCCCTAATTGTTATTCGAATCGTCCGTCCGTGGGTAGGGGGTAGGGTAGGGGTACGGTAGGGGTAGGGTATCGGTAGGGTAGGGGTAGGGTAGGGGTGGGGTAGGATAGGGTAGGGGTAAGGTAGGGGTAGTTGAAAGTTTACATCGAGTTTCACGCGGACAAAGTCGCGGGCGTCCGCTAGTATTAGTATAGATATGCAAGGAATCACACTTTCTGAAAATGAATTTGCATCTTTTCTATTCGAAGATTATGATGAAATGTCGTTTACAAAATTGTAGAAGAGAAAGTTGATTATTATTATTAATTATAATTATTAACCAGTGACGTTTTATATTTGAGGAATTTTATACTATTTATTTATTATACAAACTAGAAGTTTAGAAATTTAATGTAATATGAATCTCATACAAATAAAAAATCATGAGAAATGGTATTAAAAATAATTTCTAGCGAGTGCAAAGAACCTCGCAGAGGTCTAGCCCTAGGAACCTCCCAGGAAATCTAGGCTTGAAGATCTGAGGGAAATGTACTCGTAAAGCTGCGTTAAATTGATGATACCTAATGTGACCATAAGTCCTGCTTTAGGAGGGACAGTCCCGCATTTGTTCCGGTATCCTTAGCGAAGCCGATATAATCCCGCTTTTGTACAAACAGACCAAACGATAATTTAAATGTATTTTTCCCGCTCGATATGTATCTATGTCTGCAACAGTCACTGAAATGTCATTTTACTATAAAATGACAGTTGCATTTGTCATTTTACTGACTGTAATTAATCCTCCAACTTACCTTACCTTATCCGCCGATAGACGTCCACTGCTGGACATAGACCTCCTGCATGGACCTCCAAGTATAACTGTCTCGAGCCGCCAGCATCCAGCGGCTCCCTGCAACCCGCTTAAAATCCTCTGTCCACCTAGTGGGGGGTCAACCAACTCTGCGCTTTCCGGTGCGAGGTCGCCATACCAGCACCTTGGGACCCCAACGTACATCGGCTCTTCGAACTATGTGGCCTGCCCATTGCCACTTCAGCTTCGCGACTCGCTGAGCTATGTCAGTGACTTTGGTTCGTCTGCGGATCTCCTCATTCCTGATTCGATAACTCAGAGAAACTCCAAGCATAGCTCGCTCGATCGCCCGCTGAGTGATTGGACCTTTTTTCTAGTAAGGCCCATAGTCAGCGACCAAGCCTCCGACTATACCTGGAAGTAAAGCATCTGTCAAAAGAGTATTTCCTCAAATGAATGAAATCGTGCCTACTTAACTATTTCAGTATTTTATGATTTGTGATTTGATTATTTTGTGATATTCTATAATCATAATCATGTGAATCACTAAACCTGTTATGATGTCCTGCAGATGTCCCGTTCTGGCGAAAAAACTATTGGTCACGTTAATGATACCATACAACGTTTATTAGCAAGAGAAAGTTTAATTGAAAAAGTAGTCTATTTGGTCTAGTCTAGTGTAACTAGCGAGCGGGAGTGTTTCAGTCAACTAAACTTAGTTTAATGAATAAGGGAGTCTACATTAATCTAAAAATAGATTGTGTTTGTTCATTCTTTAAATCAATATAAGAGAACAATTAAGTAGACCCTATCCACTGCGGTTTACCGTTTAGATTGCTGTGGAATATAGGTTTATTTATTACAAGCGGTCCGGTCAAGCTTCGCTTTTACTTATTCCCTAACCCTATCTTATTCTACTGCCACCCTACCCTAATCCTACCCCACACCTTTATTTTTCTGTTCATCTCCTTCCAGCCTCCCTGGTACCGCAGTATACGTGCATTACTTCAGGAAGGAGGTAGTCTATCACGCTTCGCTATTAGCTTTCTGGCGATCCCATTCGGCTCTCACGCGTCGTCCCATAATATTGTGTAGCATTTTCGCGCCCTTAGCCCATGCTTCCTACCCCACACCTACACTATCCCTACCCTACCTCTATATTTCCCCTATCCAACCCGATCTCTAACTCTTCCCAACCTCTGCCCTTCCCTTTACCCTATACCAAAAACAAAGGTATTGAAGTAGTATTGAATTTAGAGTAATTTATTTTGATAAGAAATAATACCAATATTATACAAAGTTGTAGTACATTATTTTATTCGTACTCGATGTAAACAAAATTTTAGGTATTTTTTTACATCTACTTAGTACTACTACTACTACTAGTACTAGTAGACTCCAATAAAGCAGTAAGTAGTAGGGTTATTATTATTTAAAGGGTTATTATTTATTATTGGAGCTTTAAGAAAATTCCCTAATTTTTTTTTAAATATAATATAGGGTAGTATAGGGAAAGGATAGGGAAGAAGTGCACATAAGTCAGAGCAAAACTTGACCGGGTCCGCTAGTACAAGTGTATAACACGCTTTTTTTCATCAACAATCTCACCTGATGGTAAATGAAAATCTACACCTTTCACGGTTTCTACACGACATCGTACCGGGACGCTGAATCGCCAATCAGAGAAAAAAATATAACACCACAAATTAGATATTGGATTTTAAAACCAGTGAACTCGAATAAGCAATTATTATCGGCAATTCACTGTTTCTCAACGGAGTAATTGGATTCTAATCTTCCCTCGACTTATCTATTCGTGAGATTACTAGATATGCGAGACTTTCATACTCTGACAGATGATTGCGTAATTTTTTTTTTGAAGCTAAAGGAAATCTCCATTTTTTACGACTCCATCGAAATTTATATACTTTGTCATCATCATCATCTCAGTCGATGGCCATCCAGCCTTTTGTAGGGACTTCCAAACATCATGATCCTGAGCCGCCTGCGTCCAGCGAATCCCTCGTTTATGTCATCAGTCCACCTGGTGGGGGTCGACCAACACTGCGTTTTCTATGGGTCGCCATTCCAGCACCTTGAGACCCCATCGTCTTTCTGCTCTTCGAACTATGTGCCCCGCCCAATGCTGCTTCAGCTTCGCGACTCGTTGAGTTATGTCGGTCACTTTGGTTCTTCTGCGGATCTCCTCATTTCTGTTTCAATCAGGCTGAGATACTCCTAGCTTACTCGCAGCTCGTTCCATCACCCGCTGTGTAACTCTGAGCCTTATTATGAGGTCCATAGTTAGCGACCAAAAAAAAAAGACCATGTCTCGGAACCATTGGTCGTCACTGGCAACACGCACTGTTCGAAGACTTTTGTCTTCAGGCACTGAAGAATTTCGGACGAAAAGATATCGCGCCCCAGTTGGTTGGACCATAATATGTCCTAGGTATATACATTCGTCTACAATTTCATGAAGCTTAGAGCCCAAAAGTTTGTGAAAAAAACATTTTCACTACTCTTGCTCAAAAACACTGTCATATTACCACTCCAAAGCGGGGCTAAACAAGCATATTAGCCTCTAGGGGCTAAAGTAATTTTGTTTTTTTATTCTTGTCTGTTACGAGTACTAGCCTACTATAAAACGTAGGAGGTTTTATTCGAAAACTAGCGGACGCCCGCGACTTCGTCCGCGTGAAAGTCGTTGTAAACTTTCAATTACCCCTATCCTACCCTACCCTAACCTACCTCTACGCTACCCCTACCCTACCCTACCCCTGCCCTACACCTACCCTACACTACCACTACCTTACCCCTACCCTACCCTATCCCTACCCTACTCATTAAGGCTGCACTTCTTTATTTATTCCTCCCACGCGCGTCGAGTCGCGTCGAGCGCGGCAACCGTTACACAAAAATAATCCTTAAGCATGAATTAGTATTCACGCGCGATGGCTTAGCGTATTTCATGTATAACTTTGGTGTTTCTTTACCGATTTTTATGATTCTTTTTTTATTGAATAGGTAATAATGTTAACTTTCTTATTAGGGACTAGCGGACGCCCGCGACTTCGTCCGCGTGAAAGTCGTTGTAAACTTTCAACTACCCCTATCCTACCCTACCCTACCTCTACCCTACCCTATCCCAACCCTACCCTTACCCTACCACTACCCTACCTCTACCCTACCCCTACCCTACCCCTACCCTACACTACTCCTACCCTACCCCTACCCTACCCTACCCTACCCTACCCTACCCCTACCCTACTCATTAAGGCTGCACTTCTTTATTTATTCCCCCCCCCCCCGCGAGTCACATCGAGCGCAGCAACCGTTACACAAAAATAATCCATATAGCATGAATTAGTATTCACGCGCGATGGCTTAGCGTATTTCTTGTATAACTTTGGTGTTTCTTTACCGATTTTTATGATTCTTTTTTTATTGAATAGGTAATAATGTTAACTTTTTTAGTTAGGGATGAGTGATGAGTGTTATAAACATAAGAGTAGACAAATATAATTAGAAAGCTCCGAACTGCTAAGCTATCGGGAGTTACACGTGTTATTGTGAGTCAACTATAAAAGATAGACATATATATGCTGTAGTGTTTTTATAGATAATTTTATGGAGAACATTTCCGTCATACATGATTTCCATGTAGCTTTAACCATTAAGGCTGTATACGCGACGGAAGCTTAAAAAATTGAGTAACTTCTCCCGTTTTCTCAACATTTCTCTTCACTGCTCTGCTCCTATTGATCGTAGCGTAATGAAAAGTATACTATAACCTGCCCAGGAGTATGTAGAATAATTGTACTAAGTTTCGTTAAAATCTGTCCAGTAGTTTTTGTTTCTATAAAGAACATACAGACAGACAGACAGACAAACAGACAGATAGACAGACAGACAGACAGACAGACAGACAAAAATTTTACTGATTGCATTTTTGGCATCAGTATCGATCACTAATCACCCCCTGATAGTTAATTTGGAAATATATTTCATGTACAGAATTGACCTCTCTACAGATTTATTATAAGTATAGATAAGTGATGAGTGCTAAGTGCTCCGAACTGCTAAGCTATTGGGAGTTACACGTGTTATTGTGAGTCAACCATAAAAGATAGACATATATATGCTGTCGTGTTTTTATAGATAATTTTAAGAAGAACATTTCCGTCATACATGATTTCTATGTAGCTTTAACCATTAAGGCTGTACACGCGACGTAAGCTTAAAAAATTGAGTAACTTCTCCCGTTTTCTCAACATTTCTCTCCACTGCTCTGCTGCTATTGCTCGTAGCGTAATGAAAAGTATACTATAACCTGCCCAGGAGTATGTAAAATAATTGTACCAAGTTTCGTTAAAATCCGTCCAGTAGTTTTTGTTTCTATAAAGAACATACAGACAGACAGACAGACAGACAGACAGACAGACAGACAGACAAAATTTTTCCTGATTGCATTTTTGGCATCAGTATCGATCACTAATCACCCCCTGATAGTTATTTTGGAAATATATTTCATGTACAGAATTGACCTCTCTACAGATTTATTATAAGTATAGATTGAATCATTATAGGTAAGGCTCTAATTGTTTTGAAAAATAAATAAAAAACTTTAAATTGGAAATAAATGCAGCGTTCTTGTCTGTGGAATGCGTTCATTTAATTTTTATTGAAGACATGGGACATCCTTTACGGTGTAATACCTTTGCCTTTTTCTCATGTGAAAAAAATAAAATTAAAAAGCGAGAATTTAAAAAACAAATAATATATACTTGATTTATTTCAGAAAATAATTGTAAATTTGTGACCGTAACTTTCATATATTTCAACATTAATTGTTATTGGTGTCTTCATCTACTGAGAATGGTGATCCTAATTTGGAGATGGATGAAATTTTCAATCAGTTACCATCAAAGTCCAGACGTATTTACTTAAATACTTACCTACGAAAAATTTAATAAGTGAAGAAAACAACAACAAATGGATTCACTTACGAAAGGAGTTTTTAAAAACTATTATCTCCCACGTTTACCTCATATACTTATATTTCCGACACAGTAGTCGGAAATTATGTTACCGGTAAAAGCATCTCCCATAATATCCAAAATTGTAGACTTTGTACATTTAATTTTCAATTAAATAAATCATTGAATATTGAACTAAACTATTTTTAACCGACTTCCAAAAAGGAGGAGGTTCTACGTTCGGCTGTATGTATGTTTTTTTTTTTTTATTTTCTCGCAATCGTAGTGAAAAGCAGAGTGTAACACGCGGGGCTAAACCCATTATATACTCGGTTTCTATTTAGGCGGCCCTCGACTTACGTCTCAGGCCCTAAAAATACCTCGTATATAATGGGTCTTTTTAGCCCCTTGTATAACAATCTACTATTAAATCTATAATAATATTATAAAGCTGAAGAGTTTGTTTGTTTAATTGTTTGTTTGATTGAACGCGCTAATCTCTGGAACTACTGGTCCGATTTGAAAAATTCTTTCAGTGTTAGGTAGCCCATTTATCGAGGAAGGCTATAGGCTATATATTATCCACGTATTTCTACGGGAACAGGAATAACGCGGGTGAAACCGCGCGGCATCAGTTAGTAAAATAAATAAATCAACCGCAGTCAAGCCTCACTAACCAATAAATAAAAAAGGTATTTGCGTATGGAAATTTTACACGTGTTTCTGCACGCGCGTGTTAGCTTTACACGCTTTTGCGATTTAACTTTTATAAAAAAAAATAAAAAACAATCGTTAGTAAGTGGAAACACAAACAATAAACAAGTTTTTTTGGTATTTTCTACGAAAGGATTTTTGGAACAACATTGTCGGATTTGAGTTTTGGCCGCACGTGGCTTTGTTACATTTTCATGAAAAATATCAAAAGAAATTCGTTATATATATTTTTTGTACATTTGTAACAAAACACGTGTTATTTGTCAAAACTGCGCTTTTCTGGCCGTAGGTACGTACTTATATCAATGAGAAGGGTTTTATTTATTTATTTACAGTTTAACTGTACCCGAGAAGACATTACAGTTGCCCAATTCATCTTCCCAGGCTATAAATACACATTATAATTTTACATAATTATTTTGGTTGCCTGGAAGAGATTGCTTTAACGATATGGCCACCTTTTTACCTGGTATTCGTAGTACTATTATTTACTAGCTGACGCCGCGTGGTTCCCGTTCCCTTAGGAATATGGGGAAAATATATAGCCTATAGTCTTCCTCGATAAATGGGCTATTTAACACTTAAAGAATTTTTCAAATCGGACCAGTAGTTCTGCAGATTAGCGCGTTGAAGCAAAAAAACAAACACAATCTTCAGCTTAATAATATTAGTATAGATTTGTCACTAGCGGACGCTCGCGACTTCGTCCGCATAAAACCTTACCCCTACCCTAAGTATCCTATGTTCGTCTCCTGGTTCTAAGCTCCCTATCCTCTAATTTTCAACCAAATCGGTCCAGCCGTTCTTGAGTTATAAATAACTGTAACTAACATGACTTTATTTTATATGTATAGATTTTAAAACGTTTCGACCGAAATAAATATTTCATGAAACTTTTCATGTTGAATACTCGTATGTTTGAAGAATTCACGTTTTTAAATACACTTTTAAAATGACTTCAGAGCGACTATAATTGTATATGCTTTACATAATATTAAACGGTGCTATGCTTTACATAATATAAAATATATTTTCTGCTATACAGAAAGTAAGAGTGTGTTTTTAAAGTAAAAATGTTATAATGCAACGTATACGAGCATGTATAATGTTTATATTTGCACTGATTCTCGTACATATTGAATTTTTTTCGTCATCAACCCATATTCGGCTCACTGCTGAGTTCGAGTCTCCTCTCACAATAAGAGGGGTTAGGCCATTAGTCCACCACGCTGGCCCAATGCGGATTGGCAGACTTAACACACGCAGATAATTAAGATAATTCTCTGGTATGCAGGTTTCCTCACGATGTTTTCCTTCACCGTTTGAGACACGTGATATTTAATTTCTTAAAATGCACACAACTGAAAAGTCGGAGGTGCATGCCCCGGACCGGATTCGAACCCACACCCTCCGGAATCGGAGGCAGAGGTCATATCCACTGGGCTATCACTTATCTTGAATTGTTTTTAACGATATATTATTTTTTAATATGTACCTTTATTTGAAGGATCGATTATGGCTCACCTGATGCTAAATGAGAAACTATCTTAATAAATGCGAAAGGTCATTCATCACGAAATGTCAAAAACCACTTAACGTACAAAGATAAAATTTGGCAGGGAGGTAGTTTATAGATAGTAGAGATCCGATAAGAACGGATTTTGCGAGAGGACCTGATTAAGGAGGTCTAAGGGCGGACGAAGACGAGGGCGTCCGCTAGTCAGATATAAACAGAGTGTTATTTTCATCATTACGAAAAGATGCCTAATCTTTTCGTAATGATGAAAATAATTTCAAACACGTAAGTCATTCGATGGTTCTCAAAATTTAAATTTTAACTTGTTTTAAAAAATCATCTTTCATTACAACGGATTTACAATTTCACAATGCAAACAAGGAAATTGGTTGAAACCAAGAAAATTAAATTAACATTTTCATTTCAATATGGGACTTTCTCGGAATACAGATGGAAATCAAATTTTCATAAATGATTCTTATCTTTTGGGTGTCGGTAAATGAAAATTTTCTTTTTTTTTCAGATTGTCTTCAGCACCGCCGTAATCATCTTTAGTGGATGTAAATGTTCCGGAGTTGTAGTGAAGTATTTCAAAGTGAAGATTTGCTAAAGCCACGTATTCATTTGTATGTATATAATTGTTACATAGAGTCAAACTTTTGAACACATCAATTAGTTAATCGATGTTTTAACAGTCTACTACAGGTCCAGACCTTTCTACTAAAAGAGATTTTTGCACGCGTAGTACCTCCAACTACCCAAACTGCTACTATTTATAGTACGATTATTATTATTTTTTTTTTGGTTTTATGGCTTCCTGCAAGGTCCAGTCAGTAAAATCACAATTACTGTCACTGAAATGTCTTTTTACTGTCACTGAAATGTCATTTTACTAGTAAAATAACATTTCAGTGACAATTGCACTTGTCGTTTTACTGACTGGAATACATCATCCGTCTATAAGAAATTGAAGTAAAAGCTATTCAATATTTTATAGCCTTTCAATCAGATCTGGCGGATCAGCTGCCTATTCACTAATTTAGTTTACTAACAACCTATTAAAATAAACATCAAATAAACAAAAAAATGTCATTTACCGACTGTATGATATCCACGAAGGATTGTAGGCACCAGATGATATTTATTACATCATACATACATGTATATGTCAACTGACATACGTCAAAGTAAGTGATAGAAATTACTTTTTCAAAAAACTATAAGCACTAATATTCCATTAGCCAAGTCGAAAGCTTATGCTACGTACTTGTACGTCAAAAGAAAATTTGATGTATAATATTTGGAATTTCCGCCTACCCCTCAAAGTTGTGATATGGAAACATAGTACCTTTATAACTAAATCAAATACATCACGTTTGTTGATAAATGTCGTAATAAATATGGAACACTGTTTGTTGTGAAACATTTAGCGAGGGTATCTTTCCGTCTAAATCAAACAAGTCGTGCAACATTTACTTCTGAATTGGGTCCAGGGGAAAAGATAAATATGTACTCGTAGTAGCATTAAAAATTAATTATTTTGCTCATGAACTCCTCGCGGTTTCACCCGCGTAGTTTCGGTGAAAATGTAGCTTTCCACAGTTGAAAAACAATAGGGATGATGACAGTTTTTAAATTGTATATAAATTAAGAGTATACTAATAGTAAAGCAATTTTGTAAAAGGAACAGGGTATCTGCGATCGTTACTTTCGGAGCTACAGGGATTTAAAGGGTCAGATTTGCGGCGCTGCCGCGGATCCCTGAAAAACGCCCCATACAAAATGGCTCGAAAAAATGACGTCATAAGCAATGTAATGATCGTTAGATTTGTATGCGCGTTCAAACAAAATTACTAATATCTTTGTTATTTGTGCGTTTATCTTTATAGTTCATATATTAAAAAATGTCACATTTAATGTAAGGAAGGTAAAACTGTATAAATTTTCATCTAATTACGATAAAAAAAATTTAGTAGTTTTTGAAATTTTATAATCTCATTTATTTTGCAAATATCCAGACAATCTTTGCTTTTTATGTATAAATTAGTTAACATTGACCCTATTTACCCGAATGTATCATAAAAATCAATATATTCAAACCTAGTCATCATCCCCATTCAAATCAGTTATTTTAACAAACAAACTTATATTCGCATTTTTGAAATTATTTACCAGTATTTAATACGTATTTTATTTACCATATTCAATTTTATTTATTTTTATCATATATTTCCATTTTTTTTTTATATGTATTGCAATCGAATTACTTATTATTTTACGTATAGTGGTAGACACATTTTCCCATTTTTGCATAAAAATGTACACAAATGAATACGGGGCTTTATGATTACATCATGGTACAACGTTTTTATGTAACAGTGCACGCGTGAACAATGTACTTAGCGATTGCAGTGAAGTGAGAAGTTTGTATATACTTACATAAAGTGAAATGAAGTGAGAAAGCTGTGTAGGATGCATAAAGTGCAGCTAGATGGTTGTTTAGGATAAGTAAAGTGAAGTGAGATGGTTGTTTAGGATACTTAAAGTGAAGCGAAATGATGATGTCTTCGTACACCGATACCTTCAACAACACCGTGGTGAACCAGTATGGGGAGGAGTTTCCCCTGCTGATGCCGCGGTGGGGATACGTGGTGTCAGCGTTTGTGCTGTTCATCATTGGATTCTTCGGCTTCTTCCTAAACCTCATGGTCATTTTGCTCATGTTCAAGGATCGACAGGTTGGTGCAAATAATTTTTTTATCTTTTAAACCGTGTTGTGTGCATTTTAAGAAATTAAATATCACGTGTCTCAAACGGTGAAGGAAAACATCGTGAGGAAACCTGAACGTGTGTGAAGTCTGCCAATCCGCATTGGGCCAGTGTGGTGGACTATTGGTCTAACCCCTCTCATCCTGAGAATCACTGGGCTGGCTGACATTTGCTATCGACAGATCACGTGATCAAGATCTGTCATTCCCATACTTTTTTCTAGTTTTCGAAGCGTTAGCGATCGTAGAAAGAGAATCGACGTGCCACATGGCTAGGAGGGGCCGTATTACAGGCCGTTAAAATAGGCTGATAACAAATAACGATGGGTAAGAAAATATAGGCTACTCAGGTATAAATACGTCCTTGAAGATCGAGACATCAAGTAGGCCAAGACTTCGACACAGCCATTATTGTTGAAAGCTTGTATTGTGCCGATGTTGAGTATCATAATAATTGCCCACTCGAACGATTCGATACGCAGATGGAAATAGGCACTTATTAAAAATACTCGTATTAAAACAACTTCGATTTCTGTTATTGAGCATAAGGGCGGGAACACACGATGCGTTGCGGCGCCGCATCGCAAAGATTTCACCGTATCAGGCAAAATTTATTTCAAGTAGGCTCAGTTTACAAACACTTATGACACGTCAGTTGACTATTTGTAAAGATTCTACCACCGGTTCGGAAGGCAGGTTCTGCTGAGAAGATACCGGCAAGAAACCCAACAGTTGCTCTTTTGAAAAAGTCATACAGTATTATAATTTACAATTGATAACAATTAAATTACAATTTATTATAGTTTTATTTCCTGTGTGGAGGTGGAAGCTGATCCAATGGCCTCCAAGCACCTTTATCGTTAAGGAACTCATCAATAGTGTAGTAACCTCGACTAAGTGAATGTTTTTTAACACATTGCTTAAAGTTGTGCATTGGCAAGTCTGTTAGTAATTGGCATAAAAAACTGAGCGGTGCCGCTCTGACGTCGCAACGCATTCACCCCTCTGCTCCTCGTCTCGATGGTTGCAAGTACGGTGCGGCGCCGCAACGTTGTTATGTCGCAGCAGCAGCGTTGGACAGTCTGTTAGTAACTCTAGTCAAAAGTCTGTTAGTAATTTTCATATAAAACTGAGCGGTGCCGCTCTGATGTCGCAACGCATTCACCCGTGTCGGAACAATGTAGCTCCGTATCGTGTGCACCTGCTCTTAGAGTTTTTAATACGGCATCGTAATGTATTATAGAAATAGCGGACGCCCCGCGGTTTCACCCGCGTAGTTACCGTTCCCGTGGAAATACGGGGATAAAATATATCTTTTAACACTTGTGGCGTGTAAAATGGCGTGGATTTCTATTGGTAAAAGAATTTTCAAAAATGGTTCAGTAGATCTAGAGATTATTCTTACAATACCACAAACGGCCTCCGTGGCGCAGTGGCAGTGTTGATGGACTTTTTGGCTTAACCCCTCTCATTCTGAGAGGAGACTTGAGCTCAGGGGTAAGCCGAATATGGGTTGAAGCATAGGCATAGCACGTATGAACGAAAAAAAGTTCATTAAATTCACATTATAGGTAATAGATTTCTACTTAACTCTACTGTTTGATCTATCAAAACAAAAGAAAATGAAAATTGTCATAGAGAGTAGATATCAGAGTGCCTAGTGGGAGTTTTCAATGTCTTCATACTGTGACGATCGCGTAAACGTAAACACCAATTTCTAAGGAATTGAAACAGCGCCATCTAGTGGCACAATTGTTTCAATTCCTCAGAAATTCGCGTTTACGTTTACGCGATCGTCACAGTATGAAAACATTGAAAACACCCACTAGGCACTCTGAGCTATTCCATGTGTCGCTCAAAATAATTTGCATTTTGAAAAAAAAAAACCTAGCCACGAACTATTTCAAAGGTACATAACCTCAAAGCGTAATTAGCGCTCGACAAAGCTCGCATCGCTGCTTTCGCTTTGTGCAATACATCCGCTTGCAGCCATCTCTGTATGAAGCAATATACGACAGAGAGATACAGAGATATTGTGAGATATAGGTACAATAGATAATAGATTTCTTACTTTATTGCAAGCTTTTATATAAAGTATCTGGATGGCTGAGCAGTGCTCAGCGTTTGTTTGTTGTGTTTGTTATGGTTCCGTACATCAAAAAGAAATAAAACCGGAAAAGTGCGTGTCAGGCCACGCGTAGTGTAGGGTTCCGTTTATTCAGGTAGCACTTAAATCCCTTATGTAATGGCACATGCGATGCGATGCGATGCGATGGGACATCTACACCATGGGATAGACGATAAAAAATTCATCCTCACTTTGCATTTAGGGAAGGAACCCTACTTCTTTTTTTATTTTATTTTTTTATTACTTTGTAGGCTTATTTTATATACATATATACCTATGCCAAATTTCAGCTTTCTAGTTTTAACAGACACTGAGTTATCGTACTGACAACTTTATCTTTTAAATTAACAACGGAATGGGTATGCAATTTTCGATTTCTAATTACGTTTTTTAAGCTGGTCGTCTCTTTAAATAGCAATTGCTACTTAGCTGTTATAGTTTCCCTTGTAATTTTATTATATATCCTACTTCAGTGGTTTTTTTACGTTCGTTTTTATTTTTATTCCTTACAAGTTAGCCCTTGACTACAATCTCACCTGACGGTAAGTTATAATGCAACGTGTCCACAAACAACCGTTTAGATGGTGTAGTATATGTCAACAGCCTAGACTGTCAATAGATGAGTCTATAAATACAAACCTCGGACAAGAGGGGGAGTTAGTTGCACTTTGGTGCTACAGCAGTACGTACCACGAGGTACTAAGTAGATACAGTGTTCAACCAACTGGATGTGATAATCCGAGTGATCAACCGATCACCCAGAGAGGACCTACACATGGAAAGCCTAGATGACCACGTTCGCCGCCTGAGTATCTCAATGTTCGCTCGCGCTGACGGAGCGCGATCCCAGCACCAGCCCGGACATGACCACTTCCTCACTGCTGGCTGATGGGCGCTAGTCGGAGTTTCTCCGACGAGCTCGACCTCGCTGAGCAGTGGGCGAAGAATCATCAGGATTTACTCCCCCCCGTAGCTGTTCCGCAGATCGCCCGCGACATCCACGCGCTCGATCGCAACACGGCGTGGTATCACCGGATCTGACGAACCCGGATTAGACACCACGGACCTAAATAGGCCCCACCCAGCGCCCCACCTGTCGTTGCAGGCGGCGGTGAACTCCACAGAGAGGGGCCAACGACCCGATCACTGTTACTCCGTGACTCGTAAGGGTTACCGAGGAAGACCCGGACCCAGAGAGTGTGTGCAATCTCTACAGATGGGTCTAACAAAAATTTGCTCTTAAAACCTTAATATTTTATAAACTTAATATTATATTTTAGACGGCCGCGTGGCGCAATGGGTAGTGACTGCTTTCTGCATCCACGGTCGTGGGTTCGATTCCCACCGCTGGAAAATATTTCTGTGATGAGCATGGGTGTTTTCCAGTGTCTGTGTGTATTTATACATTATATAAGTATTTATATGTAGTATATAATTGTATATTAATATTATAATATCAACTATCTTAGCACCCATAACACAAGCTACTTTGTATGCTTACTTTGGGGCTAGATAGTGATGTGTATTGTTTAAGTATATTTATTTAAGTATATTTAAGTATATTTTTACAAACGAAAAAGGCACGTGCGCCGTGTGCCTTTATTGCCACGGACTCTACAAATTGCTGTTCCAAAATTAAGCGAAACCATTAAGGGGAAACAAAACTTAGTCGACCATTTATAGATATTTTGTTAAACAAACCTATCTAATTAAGCTCACAATATAGCACGCGGCCGGTACCACGGTACCTGTCACGACCACCCCTTACCTTCCTGCTGGTCACGTGACGTTCCCATTTTCCCGCCATTGAAGCCTTTGAGTCAATTCGGACCAAACGGAAAAATCTTTACGCACGCGTTGCCACTGAATTAATAACCTTACGGGTATTGATTTTAAGTATGAATTCGTAGCAAATAGACTTGATGTTCAAACATGCCCGAGCATAATCCCTCATTCGCACGAGAGTTTTTTAACGGTTAAAAAAACGTTAAAATATAGTAAAGTATGTAGTACTATAGTAGTAGTAGTTAAGCCCTCATTCGCATGAGAGTTTTTAACGCGAGATTAGCGCGTTCAACCAAACAAAAAAACTCTTCAGCTTTTTAGTATTAGTATAGATTAAGATTTAAATCATAATTTTCATTAAAGTAAAGTGAACTTTAAACAGAAGTCATTAGAACCATTTTATTTTGGAGAGAAAAGTGCTAGAGCACACGTGACGATTCATCCATTTAGTCTGAATTGACCCTTTATCGACCTATGTCTATGACCCTTTGAAATAAACCAGTAATTGGCTTAGATTTGACAGGAATATTGCTGGTAATTTGGCTGTCCTCATCTGTAACCCAAATTGACTGTATCTATAACGGATTAAGGAGGTTTATAGGCTCTCACAAGTTTGTATCAAATTCGTTTATTTTTATTGCTATAGACTTGAAATTTTGTAGAGAGTTGGTTTATAGTTGGTAGAGATCCGTTAATAATAAATTGTGCGACAAGGAGGAGGATATAATCAATATGAAACCAATAATAATTCTATTTACATTTTTATGTGTATGCCAGAAAAATTCTAAAGATAATGCGATAAAAATATTTTTAAAATACTACCTCAAAAGGGTTTAAAAGTGTTTTATGACCCGCACCGGATTCGAACTTACGCCCCCCGAATCGAAGGCAGAGATCATATCCACTGGGCTGTCACGTTTCTTAACTAACTTGACATTGAATGAAAGGCCTGTTTTGTTCGCAGCTATGGACCCCGCTGAACATAATCCTCTTCAACCTGGTGTGCTCGGACTTCTCCGTGTCGGTGTTGGGCAACCCGCTCACGCTCATCTCTGCGCTGTTCCACCGCTGGGTGTTTGGCCACACCATGTGCGTGCTCTACGGATTCTTCATGGCCCTACTTGGTAAGCGATATATGCTAGAGGGCCCCCCGAGGTTTCCTTCACATACTTCCCGTTCCCTTTGGCATACGGGAATAAAATATAGCCACATACTTCGAAGAGCCGATGGACGTTGGGGTCCGAAAGTGCTGGAATGGCGACCCCGCACAAGTAAGCGCAGGTGGACTGACGACATCAAGCGAGTCGCAGGGATTCGCTGGATGCAGGTCGCTCAGTATCGTGATGTTTGGAAATCCTTACAAAAGGCGTGTCCTGCAGTGAACGTCTATCGTCTGAGATGATGATGATGATGAAGACATGTCACTAGCGCGTCTAAACAGAGGCGAACAAAGGGAAATAACCATCACCGGCCTAGGCCTACTCTAACCACCCTACTTTTACTTTATCTAAAAAAAATCTTGATAATACTACTTTAATAATGAAATCATTACTTTATTAATTTTTTTAATTTAATATTACTGAACCGCTTTTCATGAAAATTAAATGGGACCAATCTGGAAGTAAACAAAACAAAAAAAGAATTTTCAAAATTAGGTAATAAATGACGAAGGTATGAGGTAACAAACATTAAAAAAGAAAAGTCGGTTGATGAAGACAAATATTTTTATTTGCAATTGCTCGTAATAATTAAGTGATATGCTCGTAATATTAAATGATATGAGCATAGATAAAAATTATTATTATTCATATTCCATTTTGTGTCTCAAACGGTGAAGGAAAACATCATGAGGAACCCAGAATCCCAGAGAAATCTCTTAATTCTCTGCGTGTGTGAAGTCTACCAATCCGTATTAGGCCAGCGTGATGGGCTATTGGCCTAACCCTTCTCATTCTGAAAGGAGAGTCAAGCTCAGCAGTGAGCCGAATATGGGTTGATAAAGATATTCCATTTTGAATTCAAAAGTACCTTAAACTCCAACTAACATAAATCTTCCCCATTGGAGCAGGTCGAGTGTCCGAGATAACAAATGCGAGATAGAATGTACCTCGTACCGCGTACCGAGCAAATAATACCGGAAACACAATAGCGACTATTGTATGCGGACTCATTTTACCTTCTATTATATCCCACAAAATATTAACTCGTATTTGATGACAAAATAGCTCTTGACTGTGATAATAAACGGGTTATTTGGTAGCTCGGTGTCTTTCTAATAAAGAGAACCATCTATGATACCTAATTTTACATTGTAACTTCATTGAGTGATACAAATAATGTTTTCTAATTGACTAAAATTACCCATAAACAGAGAGCAGTGGTAGCCCAGTGGATATGACCTCTGCCTCCGAATCCGGAGGATATGGGTTCGAATCCGGTCCGGGGCATGCACCTCCAACTTTTTTGTATCAAACGGTGAAGGAAAAACATAGTGAGAAAACCTGCATACCAGAAAATTTTCTGAATTCTCTGCGTGTGTGAAGTTTACCAATCTGAATTGGGCCAGCGTGGTGGACTATTGGCTTAACCCCTCTCATTGTGAAAGGAGACTCGAGCTCAGCAGTGAGCCGAATATATGATAAGGATGACTCATAAACACGAGGCAGTGATGCGTAACCGTGACGATTTCTGCCAATAACTCATATGGGCAACTAACTTCATTTCAAAAAATTCCATTCCATAATATATACTAATATTATAAAGCTGAAGTGTTTGTTGGTTTGTTTGTTTTTTTGTTGGTTTGCTTGTTTGTTTGATTGAACGCGGTAATCTCAGGAACTACAGGTCCGATTTTAAATTTTTTTTCAGTGTTGGATAGCCCATTTATCGAGGGAGGCTATAGGCTATATTATCTCCGTATTCTTACGGGAACGGAAACCACGCGGGTGAAACCGCGCGGCGTCAGCTAGTTAAATATAAAACGTAAACTCATTAATTGCAACTAATTAATAATCTAATGGAAAGATTTGGCTACGCCATACTGGTGACTTACATAATCTAATTATTTCTTTTTTGGAGTTTACTCCTTAAGAATCGATTTTTCATATATAGCCCTCGGTATGAAAAAAATATGGCCAGTAAAATTCGATAAACGAATGACAGCGTTACATTTTTTGTGCGCAACCTATTCTGTGCACCTTTCACTTTTTAGGCGTGAGTATTGTAGAGACATAGTAGAGACGTACATAGTGTATGCTGCGGGGCAATACACCTATTTAGACAGTCGATCTGAAAGAGTAAACTCCATTCGTGCGTCGGAGCTGAGACACACTTTTTTTATTAAAATTATTATTATATTCATTAAAACCAAAATTGTAAGTAAAAAGAAGAAGATGTAAAAAGGTCGAAAACGACACTTTGCAATTGCACGTTGTAGAGTCAACATCTCCTGAGGATGCTCCGGTTTCGGGGCGAAACGTACGTAGAGAGTATTTTGTCGGACCTGGGTGACGTTGTCGCATGGGTTCGCCGAATTTTCGCGGATGATAGCAAAATAAATAAATCATTATATAATCATGATGAACTTCCGCAAAGTAACGCCTGCTTCTATCCAATATTCAAAATTGTAAGGTAAAATAAAGGAGTTTTTTTGTATTTTAATTTAATAATCTGATTAAAAATAACAATTCACAAACTGTTATTGTGAAATTTGACGAGGGTTTTTTTTTCAAAGAATTTTTTTATTATAGGCTTATAAGCCTCTAAAAATAGTTCAAAGAAACATGTTGATTCTTTGAACTATTTCAGGACTGGGCTGTAGCTCCAAAGATCTAATAAATTCTGAGAATCTGCGGTAGCCGAACATATCTCAATCTCTGAAGGCTGAAAGCTTGTCAGAAAGGTATCATAGGTACCAGTGGCGAAGGATGGAATTTAGATGAAGAAAAGCCGTCCTAAAGAAAAGGAAATTCATACAGCATGATATAAACTCCGGTTTTTCGTATATACCTAGATACAGTACAAGAATGAATATGCATGGATTTTTAAAGGTAACCCGGTGGGAATCGGCTTGCTTGATCTCTTCGCCGCTGATAGGTACCTGCCTAGTTATAGAGTTGGATTGTGGTGGCTTTAAAGAAGTTTCAAGGGTATTTTCAAGTTCTTACTCGTGATAAAGTATGAAGTTGAAAAAGTAAGCGTCTATTGTCACTTATCATTCACAAATGTGTACACAGCCTTACGGATTGTATTCCATCAGTAAAAAGGAGAAACATTTTTAGACGTAAAAAGAGGCGATTACATTTGTAAATGTTCTAGTTCCGTTAGGTACAAACGATACCATATAGTCAAAGAGGTGGTGGAAATACTAAACTTTATAATTGAACATCGAGTTTGATAGTTGTGAAAACTAATGCATGTACTATATTTATTTCAAAATAATACTCTCGAATATACTTATTATAAAATAAAGTGTGGCTGACTGTCTGTTTGCCATAAACTCGACTATTGTAAAATTTTTCATGCGGCTTTCACCAAAAGATAGTAGAGTGGACGGTTTAATTTAGATAGACATATATAATTTGTCAAGTATTTGTGTAAATCAGCTAAAGTATGACGAAAATAGTTGGAAATGACAGAAAAAGTTAAGCCACCTAGGAGTTTCGAAAACCCTGTCTAATATATTCGATATATATACCAAAACAATGCATATTGAGATATTCCTTTTTATAGGTCTACAAAAAAGTCCGCGGTGTAATAAATAAATATATAAATAAATAAATAAATATCTATATTATATGGACAATACTTTACTTAATCTATCTTGTGGATTATCTTATGGGCGTAGCCGGGTGTCTGCTAGTATTTAACATTCAACGGCATCTAAAATATTTTCAGATCGTTGTATAACTTTTATGTGTATCGTATTTCATGTTAGTAATAAATGTTACAAGTTTTAATAAAGTGCTGCGATTGTTTATTCTAAAGTAGGTATAAATATAATATATTTGTGTCATACTAGAATTTAGCTACTAAAAGTAGAAACAAATCACATGGACAATATGTGAAAATATCACCTATTAAAAAAATCTAATTGGGAGTATCAAACTGAGCTAAAATAAATATACCTAAATATCACATATCACTATCTAGCCCCAAAGTATGCGAACAGCGTAGCCTATGGGTACTAAGATAGCTGATTCTATGATATACATTTTATATACTACATATAAATACTTATATCATATGTAAATACACCCAGCCATTGTATAATTTCATGAGTGTCACAAATGTTGTCGTCAGAATATACATCTTATTTTTAGTAAAGTGTATTTTAGCCTTATAAAACATTTCAAACGTTAAGACCACGGGCTCCTTGACTATTATAAAGGTATTGTTAATTTAAGTGTCCTTTGGGCCTTCCTAGCCTTCTTTCGTCCTTGTATCCTTCTGCAACCTTTCTTTTGATACAAAACTAATATAAATTCACCGGCAACAGACATTTTTACTAAATAAACCAGCTTTCAACGCTACTACAAAATTCTTATAATATTATTTTTTAAAGATTTTACTCTTACCTTTGTAGTCAAATCTCGAAAAAATAATAAACTCTTCAAGTAAATTATGAAGCTTAGGAAACTTTCCTTAAGAAAATCGAAAATATTTGTTTAATTTTCATTACGTAACAAAAAACTGAGCTCGTTTTTATTTTCCTTTTTATAATATACTGCTTAAGAGCCTGAGATACTTCTTATTTTTTGATGGCGGAAAGTTGTCAGTTTATGCTCCTTCCTTAAGTAAGTAAGATAGCAAATTATGGAGCTCGGAATGTGGTGGCTTTAAAAGGTGGGAGAGGCGGGCAGGGCCCAGATTCTGAATAGTCAAATATAAAACGTAATTTTTTGGTATTTTCTACGGAATTTACAATATGAGAGTCGTGATCCGGAGGGTGTGGGTTCGAATCCGGTCCGGGGCATGCACATCCAACTATTCAGTTTCGTACATTTAATGAAATTAAAATATCACGTGCCTCAAACGGTGAAGGAAAACATCGTGAGGAAACCTGTATACCAGAGAATTTTCTTAATTCTCTGCGTGTGTGAAGTCTGCCAATCCGGATTGGGCCAGCGTGGTAGACTATTGCCCTAACCTCGAGTCTCCTCTCACTCTGAGAGGAGACTCGAGCTCTGCAGTGAGCCGCATATGGGTTGATACCGAATGTATTCAATTACCATAGCCTTAGCTTCTTAGCAGCCCTTCGCTAGAGACGCCTAAAGTTTGTACTTAAATGATATTTTTCAAAGTATTGCCTTTTTGGATTGGATTTTTAAGTGACTAGGGAATGTCCCTATTTATCCATATACTTAATATTATAAATGTGACAGTGTGTGTGTCTGTCTGTTTGTTTGTGACGACGTGACGAAGTGACGTGATTTTTTAAATGTAGATAGTTGAAAGGATGAAGAGCGACATAGGCTACTTTTTGTCTGTTTCTAACACTTCTTTAAAATAGGGGGGGGTGGGAGTTTTTAAGGAGCATTCTGCAATTTGGAAAATTGGTCTGCATACCAATATTTCTGACTAAAAAACCGTGCATCATTTATTTTTATTTCCGCCCCCAACCCCTTAGAAGAGGGGGTAAAATTTTATATGGGACTTTTCGCTGTTTTCAAGGTGGGGTAGGGGTAAAGTAGGTTAGGGTAGGGATAGGAAAGAAGTGCACATAAGCTTGACCTGGTCCGCTAGTCATATCATAAAAGAAAATATTTAAAATATCAGCTTTTATACTTGGACTATATTTAGCTACATTTATAAGGCGTAATATAACCGAAACGTGTTCTCCGATGCACTTTATATCTACACTAATATTTTTTTTTTTATTCTTGACAAGTTGGCCCTTGACGGCACCTGATGGTAAGTGATGATGCAGTCTAAGATAGAAGCGGGCTAACTTGTTAGGAGGAGGATGAAAATCCACACTCCTTTCGGTTTATAGCGATTTAGCGTTCCGGTACGAAGTCGTGTAGAAAACACGACTTCGTACCGGAACGCTAAATCGCTTGGCGGTACGTCTTTGCCGGTAGGGTAGTAACTAGGCACGGCCGAAGCCTCCCACCAGCCAGACCTGGACCAATTAAGAAAATCTCAATATGCCCAGCTGGGGATCGAACCCAGGACCTCCGTTTTGTAAATCCACCGCGCATACCACTGCGCCACGGAGGCCGTCAAAAATTATAAAGAGGATTGTGAGGTTGTAGGGGGTAATCTGTGGATCTTCTGAACCGAATTTATAAATTCTTTTACCAATAGAAAACCACGTTATTTGCAAGTGTCATAGATACAGGGAGTGGGTGAAACCGCGGGGCGTCTGAAACACTAGGTACATGCCAATTTTTCTTTTGACAGTTCTCTAAAAAAAATGAAAAAAAAATCTTATACCGACTCTTAAATCTATGATTGTTATATTTTGCTTTTGGATGTAGACGAAAAACGAACAGTCAAAAGAGCGTTTAACAAAACGAAAGAAAAAAGGAACAAAACTGAAAACATCCGTCTTTCATGGAAGTTTTTAAGTGGAAGAATATAAAGAAAGAGCACAATTTACGAAAGTATTTCACCGTCAAAGTCGATCGCGTAATTCCTGTAGGTACTCATTTATGTTGGAAGCTCAATAATTATGCTCGGAAAATCGAACACCATATTATTACGCCTTATATAAAGTAGGTAGGTACCTTTAATAAATCTGTGTCATGATAAAAGGAAAATTGTCGAAGCGTTAGAGCTCTGCCTCATTAAGACGCCATGGCGACGTCGCCAGCGCCGCAGGCCTGGCTACTGGCATCCGAAAGTCGCCAAATTGAGTGGCCATGGCGTCTCGACAGTCAGTTCGTTTATGTGTTTACTATTTCGTCCCAACCTTTAATTTTTAAGTTACGATCAGAATACTCATTAGATGAACTATCCCATATACAAAGACAGTTTTGAATTTCTATTATAAATTTTTCAGTGTCGAACCTCATTATTTACAACATCAACTAGGTACTATATTTCAAGCGAGCGTCCAAAATGGCGGCTGACTGGCGACTGAGTGAGCGAGGTGCAGTTTACCGTGTACATAGTGGTAAGGTCGCCAAGCTGCCAGAAGCCACGTCGTTGCCAAACCGTCGCCAAGTGAGTTAGGTACATACATACATTTCAATATTAACTGCTTGCATACGTAGCCGGCGACGTCGCCATGGCGTATTAATGGGGCAGAGCTGTTACCGTTTGCCGGAATACGTAAATTAACCGAAACCTCGTATAATATTACAAAGCGGTAATCTGGAGCATCTATTATATAGAATGTAATATTCCATTTATATTCCATACATGATCTACAGTATTTAGCACATAACAAAGTACTCGTATAGCACCTGAATCCTTAAGGTCGCAGCTCATTAGAGCCACCCTGGACCCGACCCGCATCGCCTCGTCGCTAAATGCACTTCATAAATCATCAAATGAAAGCCATAAATTTTATAGCACCCTTGATTTAACAATACGAATCACAATAGTATAACCAACTACCTGATGACCAAACTCGATCCAATTTATAACTATATCTAATCGATGATCTACCATTACACCCCAAGGCAATAATAATATAAGCAGGACTGATATGAAACTTTACTAAATAGAGGCACCAAAACGTAAAACTATTAAGCTAGTTTTACATGATAATTTTAGTTTTTAAATATGTTATTGACAATAGGGTAAAGTCAACAAATACGGTCCCCTTTTTGTAAAATACAAATTTTGAGAATAATATGACATGTGAAGGAATAAATAAACCATCAGAGTTACGTTGAAACGTCTCTTTATTATCCTGAACAGTCAAAATCTTCTTGACTCTAATACTTTTTGTACAAAAATAGTTTTAACATAAAAGTAGAAATATAGAGATTTTTTTTTAATTACATTATTACATTAAATTATTAGACGTAATTAGTTACGTCCCCATTGATATACCAATTACGACCCAAAACGCCTGTCGGCCATGATGGACTATATTTCTACTGTTTCATGACGTCACTATATCAAATCACTTACAAATGGAGCGTTTGACAAAAATATTAGTTAACAAAAAGTTTGACGTTTAGTACATCAAGTGTAATAGTGACGTCACAAAATGGACGCGTTTTTGACGTTTGGAAAATTTTAAAAAATACGTCATATTTAAATTAAAATTTTATAAGAAATCCTTAACTTTTATTGGAGTTTACTCCTTATGAATCGATTTTCCATATATTGCCCCCGGTATGAAAAAAATATGGGCAGTAAAATTCGATGCACGAATGACAGCGTTACGTTTTTTGTGCGCAACCTATTCTGCGCACCTTTCACCGTGCGCTGCCACCAAGAGCGTGCCGCACTCATGTGCACGCTGTAGGCGAGCGCGCACGCCGAGTCTGCTGCTCAGAATGCGAGGGGTTAGGCCAATAGTACCACCACACTGGCCCATTGCAGACTGTATGAAGTATTTTTTTTAATTATTTATTAAACAAGGGTACAATCTGTCGGGAATAGCTGACTTCGCCATCAAAGGCGTAGGAAGGACAGCTGTAAAGGAATGTAAATTCTGCGGGACACTTTGAGAAACTTTTTTCATTATACTGTAACTATTTGTCTAGTTTCCAAACTTAGTTCGAGTACACAAAGACTAGGTAACAGTTGTTTCCAGCGCTTAACTTAATGAAGGTTTTTATGCGACTAACATTTATTGGTTGCTAACTCTCGGCCTCATAAAAAGTTACAGAGCAAAAATATGCCTCATAAGAGACGCAGCGGGCGATGGATCTGTGCTCGGAGTATCTCTGAGTGATCGAAATGAGGAGATCCGAAGAAGATATGTTCACGACATAGCTCAACGACTGACAAATTTGAAGTGGGAATGAGCGCGGCACATAGTCTAAAGAGTCGATTGACTTTTTGATCTCAGAGTGCGAGAATTATGCTAATTACGATAGTGACAGTTTTTTTTTTAATTTGTATATAAATGAGGAGTATGCTAATAGTAAAGCAATTTTCTAAAAGTAACAGAATATCTGCGATTGTTACTTTCGGAGCTACATGGATTTAAAGGGACAGATTTGAGGCATTGCCAGGGATCCCAGAAAAACGCCCCATACAAAATAGCACGAATTAATGACGTCGTAGATCATAATGATCGTTAAATTTGTATGGGCGTTCAAACAAAATTATAAATATGTATCTTTATGTTTATAGTTCATGTATTGGAAAGTGATACGTTTAATGTAAGGAAGCTAAAACTGTATAATTTTCATCTAATTATGATAAAAGTCGGTTAAAAGATTTTTAGTAGATTTTGAAATTTTATAATCTTATTTATTTTGCAAACATCCAAACAATCTTTGCTTCTACGTATAAATTAGTTAACATTGACCTTATATACCCGAATGTCTGATTTAAATCAGTACATTCAATATGGGGAAGATGACTAGCACCACCCCATTGTTACAACCAGAAAGTTTAGTCAACCGTTAGTCAACCCCTAACTAGGTGGACCGATTACATAGAGAGGGATTACATTGAGTACTTGGATGCAGACGATTCAAGACCATGGTGTTTGATAGTCCTTACTAGAGGTCTAAGCCCAGCTGTAGACATCCATCTTCATTATCATCATCATCATCATATCAGCTGATGGACGTTCACTGCAGGACATAGGCCTTTTGTAGGGACTTCCAAACATCACGACACTGAGCCACCTGCATCCAGCGATTCCACGAACACTACGCTTACAAGTGCGGGGTCGCTATTCCAGCACTTTGGACCCCAACGTCCATCGGCTCTTCGAACTTTTCCCCCCGCCCATTGCCACTTCAGCTTCACAACTCGTTGAGCTATGTCGGTGATTTTGGTCCGTCTGCGGATCTCCTCATTTCTGATTCGATCACGCAGAGATACTCCTAACATAGATCGTTGCATCGCCCGCTGTGTGACTCTGAGCCTTCTTATGAGGTCCATAGTTAACGACCGAGAGTTTAGCGTCCATCAGGTAATACTAATGATGATGGCTAACTAAAGCCACATTAGGTTTATATATTAGTTAGGTATATGTTTATTGTGCTAGATTAAGTAACATTTGCTCCGTAAGCTAAGGCAAGGTGATTAGGCAAGGCGATTTAGAAAGTTCGAAAGTGACTTCGAGACAGAGCTTTTGAAATTTAATAGTACCAAGGTTAATGCGCCACGCTGAAATCGAGAACTAATTCCAGTTAATTGAACTATTGTCGTATTCTCCCGAGTTAGACTATTGTCGAACTCACCCCCTTGTTGGACTATGGTCGTACCCATTACATATCGTTGGACTATCAATAGTCCAGTCTTAGCACAAATAATATGATCTTAGCACAAAATTAGAGGGAAAAGGAAAATATTAGCCATGTAGTTATGCAGACCGAAAAATAAAATGAGTGTGACTAGTTTAGAGCCGTGATAGCCCAGTGGATATGACCTCTGCCCCCGATTCCAGAGGGTTTGGGTTCGAATCCAATCCGGGGCATGTACCTCCAACTTTTCAGTTGTGTGCATTTAAGAAATTAAATATCACGTGTCTCAAACGGAGAAAAGAAAAACATCGTGAGGAAACCTACATACCAGAGAATTTTCTCAACTCTCTGAGTGTGTGAAGTCTGACAATCCGCATTGAGCCAGCGTGGTGGACTTTTGGCCTAACCCCTCTCAATCTGAGAGAAGACTCAAGCTCAGCAGTGAGCTGAATATGGGTTGATATTAATAATAATAATAATTGATTTGCTAAAACATGGGTTATAACAGATACAATGAATACAATTCACAATTATTAATGGTCCAAACATGTTTTGCCACAAATTATTGAATGACTAGTAGGTATTAGTATTCTAAGAGTATAATTACTAAAATAGAAACTTTATTTGAGATGAAGAGGCTCGAAGAGATTGACTAAAACAATACTAATTACTCGCTGTTCATTGAGGCGTTTCACAAAATCATTAATCGTGTTTCTAAGAGCTTAGGATTCGACTTAAAATGTAAACCACTACAATCTAATTCCTTTGGCGTGTTCCCGAGAATGAAGTGACCAAAATCAATGTTATATTCGACCGAATACAGTCGGTATAAGATTATAGTGATCACAAAAGTACTACTTAATATTATAAACGCGAAAGTTTGTTTTTTTTTTCTGTCTGAGTAGGTGCCGATAGCTCCCTGCGGAACCACTACGGCGTCACCGGTTTGTATGGATGTATGTTTGTTACTAAAGAGTAACAAACATACATCCATACAAACGGCGCTATTACTGAAGCGATTTGGCTGAAATTTGGAATGGAAATAGACATTACTCTGGGTTAACACATAGGTTACTTTTCATCTTAAAAAATCCATGGTTCCCGCGGGATTTGTGAAAAACTGAATTCCACGCGGACGAAGTCGCGAACGCCTGCTAGTAATATTATAAATGCGAATCTTTTTTTTTATTCTTTACCTAAGCCCTTGACTACATCTAAGATGGAAGGGGCTAACTTGTTGAACTGGATGAAAATCCACACTTCTTTCGGTTTCTACACGACATCGTACCGGAACGCAAAATCACTTGGTGGTACGTCCTTGTCGGTAGGGTGGTAACTAGCCACGGCCGAAGCCTCCCGCCAATAAATCTTAGTCAATCCAATCTGAGGTTGTTTAAAAGGTACGCATTCATGTTTATGTTTATACCACTAAAACCGCTTTTCCCTGCTGAAAGTTTTGGGTGACACAGGTTACATTTTACCCTCGTTGTCCCATGGGAACGGGTACTACGCGAGTGAAACCGAGAGGCGTCCACTAGTAATATCTCGTTCTTCAAAGTTTGTTCCAAAAGAGAGACCATTTTGGGCGCAGCACGTAACAGAAAAAAAATAAATGACTGAAAATTCTTCATTTATTAATATGTATATCAAAATCACTAAAAATAATTAGAATTGATAGTTGCTAATATTTTTTGAAAATATACTGTGTTTTGATATCCCCATATCTTGTTTATGCAACTTTCAATAAAACTGAAATTAAACCAATCTAAAGCTAATATCATTATTTAATAAATGATTAAATGATACTAATTTCGTCATTGCAACGGTTCTTTCATTTTTGGGCCCATTATTGTATGAAAAATGGTCGATCTTCTTTGAAACTGGACCGTTGAATTCACAGTATGTGTATATAATTATTTATTTATTTTGCTATCATCCTTGAAAAGCCGACGAACCCATGCGACAACGTCGCATTATTATATATTCATGATGAACTTCCGCAAAATAATGCCTGCTTCTATCCAATATTCACAGTATGTATTGTTGTATTTGAAATATCACTAGATTTTCGTGGAAAAAAGTGAAATAAATTCGTTAATCTTTATTAATCAAGGTCTTGGGAAAATCAACCGCTAATTATTATTTTCAGGTCACGCAATTGATATGCTTTCGAATAACTTAAAAACTTACTGAGTAGGTAAGCCGTGATAGCCCAGTGGATTTGACCTCTGCCTTCGATTCGGGGCGCTTAGGTTCAAATCTCGTCCGGGGCATGCACCTCCAACTTTTCAATTATGTGCATTTTAATGAATTAAATATCACGTATTTCAAACGGTGAAGAAAAAACGCCGTGAGGAAACCTACATACCTGAGAACCTTCTCAATTCTGAAGTCTGCCAATCCCGCATTGGTCCAGCGTGACGGACTTTATTAGCCTAATCCCTGCTCTAGCTCTCATCCTGAGAGGAGATTCGTGATCAATAGTGAGCCGTATATGGGTTGTTAATGATGAAGTAAGTTGACAATCAGCGCCTTATGGTCCAGCATTTTGCTTGGTACATGTAGCATAATGCTCATACCGTTTTCATTGTGTTCTGCCAAACATCCTCAATAGCTTAATAGCTCAACGGTAAGAGCGGTCGGACTCATCATCGAGGTGTGGTGGTTCGATCCCCGGCCCCTTTGGACCATTATCGTACCCACTCCTAATACAGCCTTTCCCGACTAGTTGGAGGGGAATGGAATATTAATCATACTTGAAAAAATGGCAAATATTCTTAAAAAAAACATAACAGAGTGTATGTTTGATGCTTCTACTATAGCTTGGCAACTTCGTTCGTAACATTTCCGATGGTCCGCGCGGGCCTGAGGGCGTGTAGCGATGAATGAAAATCCAGGGAGGCAGTTTAGATGCCTAGAAACTTTTATCACATTTTTATTTGTGAAATTAATCTCGAAATTATAATATTTTTATAAAACAAAATTGTATTTTTATCACGTCACCGCAAACGCCAATCATAAACTGTAACGTCATTCGCTACAAGGCATCGGTTTGTGATTGGCGCTTGCGGTGACGTAATATAATCACATCACTGCAAACGCCAATCATGCTGTTATCTCTATAAATTACGTCACGTGCTAATGTGTTGTGTTTCGGCGGCAAAAATTTTACGTAGATATTTTTTAATAATTATTAAATTTTTTACTGGTTATTATTGACGGGACAAAATAAAATATAGCTTAAAATACTTCCATAATTCAGTTTAAACACAGTTTACAAAAGAGGCAAGTAGCCTATTGTGTGTGGCACGATTTATTGAATAATATATTATGAAGGATTTATGCAAATAAATTTTAAAATAGGCTAAGGCTGCTAAGGTTATATATACTTTAGATTAGTTCACTAATTTTCAGCCCAAAGCTCCACGCATTTGCTCCTTATTGCCTTACATACGGTAACGTAATTAAAACACGCTTTGTAACAAGGTATTGTATAGATAATTGTACAGGTAATTTAGGGTAAATATCTATCAAATTTAATTTTAGTAAATATCTGATGCTGAAAATAAACTAAATGATTGGACGGAATAAAACCATGTCTCTGGTTGTTACAGTTGTTAATTTGTTTTGAATTAACCATATCAATTTAATGGCCTCCGTGGCGCAATGGTACGCGCGGTGGATTTACAAGACGGAGGTCCTGGGTTCCCCGGCTGGGCCGATTGAGGTTTTCTTAATTGGTCCAGGTCTGGCTAGTGGGAGGCTTCGGCCGTGGCTAGTCACCACCCTAGCGGCAATGACGTACCGCCAAGCGATTTAGCGTTCCAGTACGATGCTGAGTAGAAACCGAAAGGAGTGTGGATTTTCATCCTCCTCCTAACAATTTAACCAGCTTCCATCTTAGATTGCATCATCACTTTTCATCATCAGGTGAGATTGCAGTCAAGGGCTAATAAAAAAAAAATATCATGGACTGAGATTCCCTAAAACACCTCTGATCCTTAGAACTTCAAAAAATCAATTATTGTATAGTGTTTAATCTAATTAAAAATATTGGTGAATGAATGAAACCATATGAAAATATGTAGTTTTATGTTTATTTATGTAAATGTAACACACATACAGACTAATCAATAGATTTTGTTTTCTATTATGTATTGGTATGCCAATAAACCTTTTATCTACATCAAACCTAGTAAGTAAATAATTGGCTCATAAAGGTAAATAATTTATTACTCCCTATACGCTTCTTCAATCAATTTCAATAATATTGATGAATTTAATATTGTCGAGTTACCTAACCTGATATGGAATTTGGTCATAAAATGATTACTAATACATTACTTAGTTTATTAATATGGGATTTTCCATAGGACTCGAGGGACGAAACTTATTAGAGGACTGCCAGTGAGTTTTTAGTACAGAACAAGAAATAAAGGTTTTCAGTTTGAAAATAGTACTTTTAAGTATTTCATCAGCCGTGATAGCCCAGTGGATATGACCTCTGCCTCCGATTCCAGAGGGTGTGGGTTCGAATCCGGTCCAGGGCATGCACCTCCAACTTTTCAGTTGTGTGCATTGTATGAAATTAAATTAATATCATGTGTTTTAAACGGTGAAGGAAATCACCGTTAACAGTCGATGGATGTCCACTGCTGGATACAGGCCTCCTGCATGGACTTCCAAACACAGCGGTCTCGAGCAGCCAGCATCCAGCGGCTCCCTGCAACCCGCTTGATGTCCTCGTTCCACCTAGTGGGGGGTTGACAACCCTGCATTTGCCGGTGCTGGACCTGTAAAGTGACACGTCGATTCTCTTTCTACAAACGCTAACGCTTCGAAAATTAGAAAAATGTATGGGAATGATAGATCCAATTGACAAGTTGATCACGTCACCGTCGATAGTATATGTCATTCATAAACATTTTTGAATTTTCGAAGCGTTTGCGATCGTAGAAAGAGTAGCGACATGCCACTTGGCCAAACGCCCAGGTTCGCCTTTTCAACACCTTGGGACCTCAACGCCCATCGGCTCATCAAACTATGTGCCCGTTGAGCTATGTCAATGATTTTGGTTCTTTAATGGATCTCCTCATTTCTGATTTGATCACGCAGAGAAACTCCAATGTTTATGGTATTTATTTAATAAATAAATACCATAAACATTGAATTTTCTCTGATCCAATCTGATCTTCTTTCTTTTCTTTTTTCTTTTTATTAAAAGAATATTCGCCATATCTTTTTTTTCAAATATGACCAATATTCCCATTCCCCTTCAACTAGTCGGTAAATACTGTATTAGGAGTGGGTACGACAATTAGTGCAACGAAGCGGGGATCGAACCACCACCCCTCGGTGATGAATGAGTCCGACCGCTCTTAACGTTGAGCTATTGAGTCTATTTGATCTGATCTGATCATGTTGATCCAAACTTTCTAAGGCGAGCGAAAACGGCCTCATAAGTCCTGTGGTTGGTCCCTGTGGTTACAGATCGCAAGGTCCTGGGTTAGGCTAAGAAACAAATTTTCAGAACCAAGTTACAGCCTTTAGCAGACCGACGAGGCAGTAAAAACTTGTGAAGACTGCTTCTAAAACTTCTTGTAAGTTCAACTATAAATATAATAGTGTAGAAATTGAGACAATTTTCTGAGATGAAATTCAAATGAATTTCATTTCATAAATAAAATGGATGTTAAATTTAATTTAATTTTTAAAAAGAAAACGAGCGTATGCTCTTCTTAGTGTGATTTCAGACTAGCGTATTTTTTTGCACGTATACGGTCGTTTCAGTATACGCGTTTACACGCGCGCTACATTACGCGCTTTAAAAAACCGGACTCGCGTAAGCATGCATATTTCGGCGTGTTCGCTCGAACCGATGATGTCGTGTCAGTATCGACATGGATTCTGACGAAGACACATTACTATGAGTAAATGCGTAACTTATTCACCGTCGACTGAGACGACGAAAAAATGCTGTCACCGATAGTAGTAGCATCAAGATTGATAACCGGCCACTTTAATACACTTTACCCAGAATTGCGAAGTGATTCTACACGATTCAAAAATTAGACTTAGAGCGCGCGGAAACTTGTCTCGCGGCTCGCGCTTATACGAACTTCGAAGCGCGTCAACGCTCGTACGAGTTGAGCGTGTGCCAAAAGGCGCATCTATACGCGCCTACACGCGCTTCCAAAAATGAGCTCGTACGCGCGTATAAAACGCTAGTCTGAAACCGCTCTTACATTAGAACCCATGTAGGAGGATATTGAGTCAAGATACAACGTAATGAAATGATAACAAAATTATACCAATTTTTAACCGACTTCCAAAAAGGAGGAGGTTCTACGTTCGGCTGTATGTATATTTTTTTTTTTTTTTTTATGTATGTCCAGCGATAATTCCGTCAATTATGGACCGATTTTGAAAATTCTTTTTTTTGTTTTATAGGGTTTATTTCCAGGGTGGTCCCATTTTTTTCATGTCAGGATCTGATGATGGTATCCTGGAGAAATTGAGGGGAACTTTTGAAAGTTGTAGAGACGGCTAGTACGTTTGTTAGTGTTTCCATAAGGTATTTTAAACCACTACAACTTTATGAAGGTTTGGAGTTGGTCTGATGATGGAGCCGAAACACAGACGATGGAACTCGTCAAGGATTAACAGCAGTCACCTTTTGTTTGGGCTTGATTAATTTGTATTAATGAGTACTTTCCACCTATATGGGTTGTGACTGTATTAAGGGTCTGGTGATGAAGACGAGGGACAGTGAAGAGAACTCCTCGACGGTTCACAGTAGCTACCTTGTGTTTGGACTTGATAAATTTGTATTGATGAGAACTTACCACCTAGATGGATTATGACTGTATTAAGGGTCTGATGATGAAGACGAGGGACAGTGAAGAGAACTCCTCGACGGTTCACAGTAGCTACCTCGTGTTTGGACTTGATAAATTTGTATTGATGAGAACTTTCTACCTAGAAGGATTGTGACTGTATTAAGGGTCTGGTGATGAAGACGAGGGACAGTGAAGAGAACTCCTCGACGGTTCACAGTAGCTACCTTGTGTTTGGACTTGATAAATTTGTATTGATGAGAACTTACCACCTAGATGGATTGTGACTGTATTAAGGGTCAGATGATGAAGACGAGGGACAGTGAAGAGAACTCCTCGACGGTTCACAATAGCTACCTTGTGTTTGGACTTGATAAACTTGTATTGATGAGAACTTTCCACCTAGATAGATTGCGACTGTATTAAGGGTCTGGTGATGAAGACGAAGCACAGTGAAGAGAACTCCTCGACGGCTCACAGGAGCTACCTTGTGTGTGGACTTGATAATTTTGTATTGTTAAGAACTTTCCACTTAGATAGGTTGTGACTGTACACACGCAGTGGGTATGCTAACACTAAAAATAAAAAAATAAAAATTTTAATAAAAAAAATTCAACCGACTTCCAACTCAAAAAATAACTTTAACTAAAAAGCAAAAAATAACATCCTACCTATGTGCTACCTTCTGATCAGTTTGAAGGCGGTGCCAAGCCAGTGTCGTGTTTTAATTAAAGCTGTTTCTGGAATAACCACAGAAATTTTGTAGTTTAAACGTATTTAATTAAAACATCACTGGCTTGGCACCGCCTTCAAACTGATCAGAAGGTAGCACATAGGTAGGATGTTATTTTTTGCTTTTTAGTTAAAGTTATTTTTTGAGTTGGAAGTCGGTTGAATTTTTTTTATTAAATTTTTTTGTATACTCTGAGTCTGATCGTTTATAATCCTATACTAATATTATAAAGCTGAAGAGTTGTTTGTTTGATTGAACGCGCTAATCTCAGTAACTACGAGTCCGATTTGTAAAATTATTTCAGTGTTAGACAGCCCATTTATCGAGGAAGGCTATTAGTATCCTCGTATTCCTACGGGAACGGGAACCACGCTGGTGAAACCGCGCGGCGGAGCTAGATATATTATGATTGTTAAAAAACTAAAGTATTGACCCAAATGATACGGCTCATTTCTAAGCTAATATGATAAAGAGGATTGCATGTATGTATGTTACGAATAGCCTCCGAAACTGCTGGATCGATTTAGAAAATTCTTTCACCCATGGAAAGAAACATTATCAGGGAATAACATGGGCTAAGTCCCCCGTATTACCACGAAAATGGCAACTACAAAAACTGGCGGGTAAAAACGTAGGATAGTGTAGTGTAGTAGATGTTTTAGAAGAAAACCGAACCACTTTGTTTTTTAGTACATTAGCTTGTAACTTTGACAATTTTTGCTTGAAAAAAACTTGGTATTTTGTAGAAAAACCATATAGATTCTCTTCCGAATCAAATTACAACACAATATTCTTCCATGAGTGATAAAAAAGTTGGTGAGAAAAGCACTTGTTAATCAGAGTAATTCATTACTTGAATTAACAAAAGATAGAGTAGCAAAGTAATCAATATAATTAAGTAAAGCTAAGTTGCTGTATTGTTCGTATAAAATTTATAGTTCCCAATGGATATTAAGCAAATAGATAGTCGATCAAACAAAATGTATTTACTTTGTTGATGACAACGAAGACTATTAAGGTCAACGAGTACCATGGGAATTGAATACTCTATAGTAAATCTTTTTTGCATCGATTATTTGATTTAGGATGGGTAGGTGTGCTTTATGGATAAGCTATACTTCTATACTAATATACATCATCTCTTTACCCTTATCCCACTTAAGTGGGGTCGGAAAAATATGTCAATCTTTTCTATTCGTCTCTATTACTCGTCAACTCATCATCCACTCCTTTTACACACATGTCCTCTTTCACACAATCCAACCATCTCTTCTTTGACCTTCCACTTGCACATTCAACATTTTTCTAGTAATATCTTTCCTCCCTACGCATTACATGTCCATACCAAGCTAACCTTCTACTCCTCAATTTTTCTGTCACTGGCGCCACCTTTAGACTTCCTCTTATATACTCATTCCTTATTTTATCTATTCTCGACACACCACACATGTATCTCAACATACGCATTTCGTTCACATGCATTCGTTTACTATCCGAACAACAGGTCCTACAACCGTTTTGTATACTTCTTACTAATATAACAAAGAGTTAAGTTTGTGGTACTATAGGGGTAATTTCTAAATCGTAATCACGTAAGATACGTGAAGCGATAGAAATTAGTCGTCACCCGAATTTTAATCGGGATCATGGATGGTTGCTGCCCACAGCGTGGAAACCGCTATTTCTTTCATTGTCACATACAACAAACTTGGAACAAGATAGCATTAGTTCGGTTTGCTTACAAGAAGACGAGTCTAATGAAGATGACATTAATGAACCGTCGGAGACTGTAACGGAACCTTCACTCCCCACCACTCAACCCCTCTCCGCGCGCGCAATGCGTGCAGCAGCGCGTCGCGCAGCCGCTTCGCAGTTCGGATCGTGCCGCGATGCAAGAACCAGCTCATGACTAAGGGCCCCGTATGGGTTCGAAACTAGTCGGGCATACTCCGACGTAATATCACGTGAGTTTTAGCCGTGTTTCATAATCAATTTCTAAATCTACTAAACCGATTGTGATTTGTTTTTTATAGAAAGCCACATTATAGGTGAGTGTCATAGGCTATGTTTTATCCTCTGTTACGCTGTGTCTAAATATCCCTTTAGTGGAAATACGTCGACTAGTTATTAATAAAGTAATGGCACCTGGTACAAGGTATCAGAAAGAAAGAAAAAACATTATTTTAAAAATTGTGCCTTACACCACAATAACTAAGCACTATTGTAATGTCTGATCAGCTGAAAATCAGCGCTGTATGCCCAATATTTGCTTCATATAGTCGCAGGACTCGTAAGACATTATATCAGCTGACGTCCACTGTAAGACATGGGCCCTTATAGGGACTTCCAAACATCACGATCCTGAGCCTCCTGCATCTAGCGAATCCCTGCGACTTGCTTGATGTCGTCAGTCCACCTTGTGGGGGGTCGACAAACACAGAGCTTTCTCGTGCGGGGTCGCCATTCCAGTACCTTGGGAATGCGTAAAGCTATTTTATGTGCCTCGAAATGCGAACCCTCGCACGCGAACGCATCGCTACTCTACGATAAGTAGGTACGCTTGTGGGCATATCGGCGAGGGAAAATCAGCGCTGTATGCCCAATATTTGCTTCATATAGTCGCAGGACTCGTAAGACATTATATCAGCTGACGTCCACTGTAAGACATGGGCCCTTATAGGGACTTCCAAACATCACGATCCTGAGCCTCCTGCATCTAGCGAATCCCTGCGACTTGCTTGATGTCGTCAGTCCACCTTGTGGGGGGTCGACAAACACAGAGCTTTCTCGTGCGGGGTCGCCATTCCAGTACCTTGGGAATGCGTAAAGCCATTTTATGTGCCTCGAAATGCGAACCCTCGCACGCGAACGCATCGCTACTCTACGATAAGTAGGTACGCTTGTGGGCATATCGGCGAGGGTAATTAGCTTAGCTTTCACGCTTACATAGTCACAGAAGTCGCTTACGTGTGAAGTTAAAAATTGTTAGGTGTTGCAGGTCTATAGATTACTAGTAGACGCCGCGCGGTTTCACCCGCATGGTTTACGTTCCTGTACGGATACGAGGATAAAATATAGCCTATAGCTTTCCTCGATAAATGGGCTATCTAACACTGAAAGAATTATGATGAGTAGTTCCTGAGATTAGCGCGTTCAAATAAACTATTCAGCTTTATACTCGTAATATCACCTTAATGGCTCCACGGAAGATCAGCGCGGTGTCCTTACGGACACTGCAATATGCTGAGTGGTGACCCTTTTAGGATCACATCATGCAAGTTGCAATGTATTTTAATTTATTGTTTTTTTTTTTCCTCTCTTTTCTTTGTATGATGTGTATTCTAAATAAACTTTTCTTTCTTTCTTTCTTAATATTAGTATAGATTAGTCTAAGGTTTTATGTAAATCAAAATTGTTAGTCACAAGTTTTTGCGAATATTCAAGGCAAAAAATGGATGAAATTCAAACAACGATAGCTAAGCCTGCGAAGGATTAAACGGATTTAGGCTTTCTGCCAGCGTCAGCCTACAAACTTCGGTTTTAAATGAAAAATTGTACCTTTTGTGAAGTTCGGAGATGGAAACAAGGCTTTGTCTAAAGTTCTGGATATGAATTATAATATTATTCAAATAAAATAAATGACAAAGATTGGTTTATACAAATATTTATTAGAGAAAACAAAGTAAATTCGGACAATTAAGGATCTGCCCTCCTAGCCATGTGGCACGTCGATTCTCTTTCTACGATCGCTAACGCTTCGAAAACTAGAAAGATGTATGGAAATGACATTTGCTATCGACACGTCACGTGATCAAGATCTTTCATTCCCATACATTTTTCTAGTTTTCGAAACGTTAGCGATCTTAGAAATACAATCGACGTGACACTTGGCTAGAGGGGCTGGACCATTGAAACCTGCTACGTTCCAAAGCCACCACTAATCACTTTTGGATTTGTATCGGACTCAAATTCACCAACAAAATTGTCTGTCTTTTTTAAAGGGGACGAGGTAAACTCGAAAATATTTAACACCAATAAATATATTTTGTGTCGTACACCACAATTAATTTAAATCATCCTACTAATATTATAAACGCAAAAGTTTGTATGGATATTTGGATGTTAGTTACACTTTAACGCCGCAACTGATTTGACTGAAATTTAGAATGGAAATAGATTTTACTCTTGATTAACACATAGGCTACTTTTGAGTCTCTTGCATCCAGAGAATCCGTACGACTCGCTTGATGTTGTCAGTCTACCTGGTGGAGGTCGACCAACACTGCTCTTTCTAGTAGGTACATTCCAACACCTTGAGACTTCAACGTCCATTGGCTCTTCGAACTTTGTGCCTCGCCCATTGCCACTTCGGCTTCGCGAATCGTTGAGCTATGTCGGTAACTTTGGCTTGTAGGAAACTTTAACAGAAGGCAAATATTCTTTTTTCAAAAAAAAACAAAAAATCTCTTGGTAATAGGTATCTACAGATACTCGACCTTTACTTGTTACAGTATCGATTTGTGCTGTCACACGTTTCACCACTACCCTTAAATATAAAAGCCTTCAAAGATCTTAAGGGGCGTTTGAAGGTGGTTCAAATTACAATTTAGTAAACAAGGCCAGGCCCGTCCACACTAGAGCATTTATATTAAAATCATGTTTTGTGGGTTGTGTAACGTACTAAAGATGATGTAATATGTTAGCATACATAATAATTATAATCATGTGGAATATACCCTAACAAATTTACACCTATAATAAAACTGTAACATGTCAAATTCTGACGGAGGGCATTATATAATATGATAATATATTTTTTTATATTTGTCTGTCTGTCTGTCCGTATTTAATGTTGACTGGGCATCACGCTGAAACTACTGCATGAATTAAAATGAAACTTGACATGATTTGAGACCATAATACGAATACGGAGAAGGATACGTTTTATTGCGAAAAATGAACCAAAAAGCGTTGAAGTAGGAGTTGAGTCCTTCAGTTTTCAAATTACATTTATAAAATTTTGTACTACGAGAGAAATATTAAAAAGAATGGCATTCAAGATTTTTCAAAATTCTACACCCCTAAAGGGTTAAAAAGGGGTTAAAGTTTTTTTTTTAATATAAATTGTTCATGTTTTGAGTTATAGTTTTGTGAAATGATTAGTGGACTTTTTATTATTAAATAAAACATGCGAAAATATAAATACAAGGGGGTGAAATAGGGGTTGAAAGTTTCCATCAATTTCCAAGCGAACGAAGTCGCCGACGTCCGGTAGTAGTAATCCCATCAAAAACAAATCTAGTAAAAATATACCATATCTCGCAACTCAGTGCCGTAAAAGTTGTGATATCCATGAATACCAAGTCGGTTACTTTATTCATTCCGTACTTAAGGGACCTTCTATCTTATGTTATTACCTAACCTAACCTAACAATATCATATAGTGACCATATCACTATTAAAAATCTTATTATTCTTAAAATAACATAGATTTACTTGGCCATCGCATAAAAACACAATGTATCACTCACAACAAACTCACAATTAATACATATTATATTCAATAAAATTGTTTAGAGCGATTGTTTAGAGTCAAGAATCACACTAATATTATAAAGACGAAATTTTATGTGTGTGAAAGTGTGTGTAAGTGTGTATATTTGTTCCTCCTTTGCACTGCAGCTGAAGTGATTTGTCTGAAATAGATTTTACTCTGGATTAACACAAAGGCTACTTTTCGTCCCGGAAAATCCATAATGCCCTCGGGATTTGTGAAAAACTGAATTCCACGCTTCGCGGGCGTCCGCTAGTTTAAAAAAAAAATAACTTTCACTTTGTTTCAGGCATAACCTCCATCACGACGCTGACGGTGATATCGTTCGAGCGGTACCTCATGGTGACGCGACCCCTCAGCTCGCGGCACCTCAGCTCCAAGGGGGCCGCGCTGTCCGTGGTGTTCATCTGGAGCTACTCCCTCGCGCTCACCACCCCCCCACTTATGGGGTGGGGCAACTACGTCAATGAGGCTGCTAATATTAGGTATATGAAATTAATAACATACGAGTATAAAACAAAGACGGGTTTGTTACAACACTTTTTGATTGGTTTGATTTGTCTTCGCCAAGAATAGCAGAATACATCTTATAAACTGGTAGGGGTAGGATACGGTATCGGTAGGGTAGGGGTAGAGTAGTGAGACACGTGATATTTAATTTCTTAAAAGGCACATTTCTTCTCGATCACGCAGAGATACTCCTAACATAGCTCGTTCCATCGCACGTTGTGTGACTCTGAGCTTTCTTATAAGGCCCATAGTTAGCGACCAAGTCTCGGAACCATAGGTCATCAACGCAATGTTCACTCTACTAAAACTACATTTTATACACGCTTTCCAAAAAAATATATAAAGTACTTTCATTACACGAACTACAATTCTCGGGAATTAGATTATATTATTTTTAACTTTCCAGTACGATGTAGTGTAGAAACCGAAAGGGGTGTGGATTTTCATCCTCCTCCTAAAACGTTAGCCCGATTCCATCTTAGATTGCACCATCACCTACCTTTGGGTGAGATTGTAATCAAGGGCTGACTTGTAAAGATTAAATAAAAATGTCTCTACATTGACCAATATTCAAAAATCGAATTAAGAGACCAGATACATAAAACAAAAAAAACATATTTTTTTAACTTTCTTATCTGTCTGTCTTTGCAGGCTATACTGGACGGATTTTCATTAGATTTTCACAGGTAGATTCAGTGAAATCTGGAGCAAAATATAAGCTTCATCGTACGTAGTATCAGAATAATTTATGTGATAAGTCCGAAGAACGGTTCGTTGGCTTACCGTACTTGCCTGTGGTCTAAGATCCGGCGTATGGAATATATATCCTCATCTGTTATTTATTTGGGATAAGAAATAAATGATAGAAAATATTCACATTGACACATTGCAAATAAATTGCGGCCAAACATATTTTTCATGCAAAATCTAGGAAACCGTGAACTAGATCAAAACCAACTCAATACATATAAATAAGTATAAAATGGGCTTACATTTTAGATTAGAATAGAATAGAGTATATTTTTATTTGTCCACACACAAGTAATAAAAGAAACAAACAGAATATACATAAACCTATATAGTCGTGGACAAAAAAGGTATCCACCTCAACACGATGCCGCAGCGAGTTGTGGCGCTGGTTATTTTACATATTAGACAACTAATTAACTGATGGTATTTGTATATCATTAATTAACTGTTTATATTTGGCAACCCCACAGTTGCAATGTGAAAGCAGGCAACCTTTACCTTTTAAATTCATGTAACTAGTGTACGATTTTTATTAATTAAGCAAAGAAGGAAGTAGATTTAGTAGATTTATTAAAAAAAATATATTAATTTAATACTCACCTGGCGCAATTTAACTAGGCAACCTATTTGCAATGTGTCAATGTGAATATTTTCTATCATTAATTCCTTATCTCAAATAAATAACCGATGAGGGTATATATTCTATACGCCGGATCTTGTACTACTAGACACTTGGATGTAACACCGCCATCTTCGCAACTCCGAGCTGAGTAATTTTATTGAAAAAAAAAAACATACATACAGCCGAACGTAGAACCTCGTCCTTTTTGGAAGTCGGTTAAAAATCTTAGAAGAAAGAAACTCTCAGTACGTCGTTATCTGTGTCTAATCTTTTAAGTACTTACTCAATAGTATAAGATGAAAATTTAATGAAGATTGAGTGAGAGCTTAACTTTGAGGATTGCTTGTACGATACTTTAATAAGAAGCTTTTACTAAAACAAAGTCTTATAAAGTCACTTAAATAATAATGTTATTCGTGTAGATAATTAGTCATGTAAAAAACGATTATTTATACTGTTTAATAATATCTAAATATGTCACAGTAAAATTGTATAGTGATCGATGAATAATAAATTTAACATTAACACTGTAAGCCCACCACCCTGCAACGGACCAGTAAAGGGGGCCTAAGCTCCATATCTCCCTCTTCTGTATGGAGGGATAATGATGATGATGATTTTATCTTCTATAGGGTGTCCCGTAGATAGTACGTCATACTATGTATACAGGGTGATAGCTGACATTAAGGCATACTAAAATAATAATAATAATATTAGCCGAAAATCCCTACCTTCATTGCAATTTAATCAGAAGAAAAATTACATAAGCGTTGATTTTAGGCTTGATAATTATGTTTGAATAGTTGTTTCAACTAATGAAAATTTTACATATTTCTCTAGAAGGTATTTTTTATTCCAAAAAGCGGGCCCAATTAAATTTTTTATGTTAAACGTTTTTTTTTTGTAATTATAATTTTAGCGGTCACAGTGAAAAATAAATGTACTACGCAAAGTTGTTCATCTAGTTTAAAAAACATGTTTATTTAATAAGGATTCCAAAAATGTTAGATATTAGTACATTATTATCAAAAACTTCATCACAGTTGCAATTTTCATTTTTTATCGCAGTTTATACGATGAGATCAAAAAGGTCAGGATGTAATAACGGAGGTCGTGGGTTCGATCCCCGTCCAGTGGACTATTGTCGTACTCAATACTCACTTTTGTATTTACTTACTAGCAGACGCACGGTTATGCTCGCGTGGTTCCCGTTCCCGTAGAAATACGGGGAAAAATACAGCCTAGATATAGCAATCAGAGATAGATAGTGTGGATTACCAACAGTGAATGAATTTTTTAAATAGGTTAAGTAGTCTCAGAGCCTATTCAATGTAAATAGCCTATTCATACAAACAAACAATCAAATATTTGCTCTTCATAATATTAGAAGAAGTAATGATTGCAGATCACATAAAGGCGAAAAATTGTGTTTGTGTGAGTGTGCTATCTGTACTGTAATTTGGAATGGATTAACACATATTCTACATTTCATCCCGAAAATTCATGGTTCACGCGGGATTTGTAAAAAACTGTATTCCACGCGGACGACGTCGCGGGCGTCCGCAAGTAATAAATAAAAAAAAAACATTAAAAAAAAGGAGTTGTTAACCCGATGATGTATTAATTCAAGCCATGTAAGAATTTAGGTTTTCCAGGCAGTGTTCTTTAAAAGACTGCTTGAATTAACATGAAACCGGCTGCGGCAATGGGACCATCAGGTAACATACATGCGCTCAGGAACTATTTGATCTTGTGCCACCTTCGCCTTTCTACCACAGGACTGCTAGGCATCGCAGAGACCTACACCGCTACGTCATCGGTATTCTTCGGATGCGTACTAAGCGGTTTAGTTCCTCTTTTCTTATCCCGCAAAGATGTGGGATGCTCTTCCAGCTTCCGTTTTCCCCACCTCCTACAATATGGGTGCCTTCAAGTCAAGAGTGAATAGGCATCTTCTAGGCAAGCGCGTTCCACCATAGGCTGCATCACTGCTTACCATTAGGCGCGATTGCAGCTAAGCGCTTGCTTATACAAAATAATAAAAACATACAATCGAATTGAGAACCTCCTCCTTTTTTTGAAGTCGGTAAAACATGAATAATTAACCCTGTACCATACCATAATCTAGTTTCAACTAACACACGCAATTAATACTACACCCCAACACAAAGTTTCCCTCGTAAAAAGCGGACATGCTCTAATTAGCTCACAGTATGAATTTCTAGCGCATTTTTATACGACAAGCTATGCATATTACTTCGGACTTATTTATGCACACTAGTTTTAGCCTTGCGTTACTCTGTATACAGGGTGTCCCGTAATTAATGGATAAAATGCAAATGGTAGATACACCTAATTATCTAAAACTAATTTGTATAGTTTTCCAAAAATCCCTACGGTGAAATCCCTTGAAAATTAAATCGCCGATACCTTATACCGGAAAATTTATTTATAACGTTGTTCAGTAATGGATTTACTCCATGATGATGATAATGTAGCGCTTTTCAGCCACTTGCCACTTCACCATGCCACCATGATCCAAACTTACCATAGTTGCCCACCATACTCAGCTATGGTAGAGCATGAGAGCATGGGTTATAAAATTTTGACTTTTATAAAATTACGAAGATCTGGCCATCACAAGCCATAAACTTATATCATAAAAATGTCAAGAATCATTATTTTATAACAGGCATAATTATTTTCAAAACTTCAGTGATTTAATGGCTCCCATTAATAATAGCAATGAAATATTACCGAGCGAGATTCCATCCCAAATTAATAAGGAAAATGAATAAGGAAACACTGGATGCTCAACTTTCCGGATTAATAAAAGTCTATTCAGTCGTGAACAGGAAGTCTGCTGTGGGAAGGAATTTTTCGTTGTAATCGAAATACTTGTATTGTCAACTTTGAAGTTCGTGGAGGTAATAAACCGCAGGTTCCTGACAATAAAGAATATAGAAGGAGAGACTGTAGTAGCCAGTACACACTCATCTATACTAATAAAAAAAACAATCAAATCTTTCCTCTTTTTAATAATAAAGAAGAAAGATTTGATTGTTTTTTTTCATTGCTACGAAACTACTGAATCGATTTGAGAAATTATTTCACTGTTGAGAAGCTACACTATCCACAAATGCTATATTTTACTCTCGTATTCCTACGGGAACGGGAACTATGTGGGTGAAACCGCGTGGCTCCTGCTAGTTGATCACAGTTTGTTTGGTCTTTCTCCAACTAACTAAGGCTGCTATTGAGATTGGACCGTGATGGCTATGAAAGGAATACTATCCCTGGATGGAATAGGCTATATTTTAACCCTGTATCCTAACGGGAACTACGTGGGTAAAATCGGGGCATCTGCTATTATAAAGAGGAAAGATTTGTTTGTTTGTTTTCATTGAATAGGCTACGAAACTACTGAATCGATTAGTAATTTGGTTAGGCACAGTTTGATTTGTTAATTAAGTTGTCCTGACAAAGGTTGTGAATTTGTTCGGCATTGGATTTCTTAATTTTGTAATCCACTTCTTATTTTGCTAAAAGTAGATACTTGCTTATATCTTGATTATGCAACTTCCAACAAAACTGAAATTAAACCAGTTTAAAACTGATATGATTATTTATTAATTAATGATACTAATTTGGACATTGTAATGGTTCATTCATGGTAGATCTCCTTTAATATTTTCTAAATTGACTTAGGTCTGATCTTTTATTAGGCTTCGGTTGTGGTTAGTGACTACCCTACGGTCAAAGACGTACCGCCAAGCGATTTCAGTAAGCCCGTTTTTATCTTAGACTGCATCATCATCATCAGGTGAGATTGCAGCAGAGGACTAACTTTTCATAGGAAAATATAAAAAAAAATTGGCATACAAATTTTCAGTCTAAAACGAGACATGTATTACTACCACAGGCTCTCGGTTTAAATACTTGTATCGTATCTTTAAAGTTTGAAGGTAATAAACCGTACGTTTCTGACAGTAAATGCAAATAACTAGTGGTTATCCGTGACTTGGTATGCATGCAGTGTCTGATTTTGAACTTAAGGTTCTTGAACTTATGTTCCCTTGAGACTTCGCTATCCTAGCTCCATAGTGACGTCATAGTGGAAAATATGCAGTCTTGCTACCTTACAACGAACGTGTGAATAAAGTGAATTTTTAATTTTGAACATGGTAGTTTTCCAGTGTCTGAGTGTATATATACATTACTAGCGGACGCTCGCAACTTCGTCCGCGTGGATTTCAGTTTGTTATAAAAAATAAAATACCCTAAAAATTTTAAAAATAACCATTTGCTTTTTATTACACTATCCACGTTTATTTGTCATTTCAACTGCTTATATTAAAATTAATTGTAAATTGTTTTATTCAAGTGACAGGAGCAAATTTTGATTTTTTTTAGCGGTAAGAAAATTTCGTCACAATTGTGACGAAGATTTTGTAAATAATGTACGAACATATTTGGTATCTTTATTGAATGGACATGTTTTTAAGCTATTTAAGCTAGATGTACAATTTTGCGTAGTACATTTTTTTTTCACTGTGACCGCTAAAAGTAAACAAAAAAACGATTAACATAAAAAATGTAATTAGGCCCGCTTTTTAGAAATAAAATACTTTGTAGTGAAAAAAAATTAATTTTCATTAGTTGAAACAACTATTTAAAAATAATTATCAAGTATAGAAACAAAAAACGTCTAAGTAATTTTACAACAAATTTTTGTAATTTGGAGAAAAATTAATTTAACTTAAAAACCGTAAAATTTCGGCTAACATATTTCGTTATTTTAGTATCAATGTCAGCTATTACCCTGCAAAGTATATGGTGCTATTTACGGGACACTCTGTATAAATACTTATATGTAGATAAAATTTAGCTATAATACAGAGCTATAATTTAGCTATAGTATCAGAGTCACAAAGCGGGCGATGGAACGAGATAAGCGAGGAGTACTCGTATCTACGTGATCAAATCAGAAATGAGGAGATCCGCAGAAGAACCAAAGTCACCGACATAGTCGCGAACATGAGTCGCGAAGTTGAAATGACTGGGGCGCATAGTTCGAAGAGACGATTGACACTGGGGTCTCAAGGTGCTGGAATGGTGGCCCCGCACTAGAAAGTGCAGTGATGATCGACCCCTCACCAGGAGGACTGACGACATCAATCGAGTCGCAGGGATTCGCTGGATGCAGGCGGCTCAGGATCGTGATGTTTGGAAGTCCCTACAAAATGCCTGTGTCTTGCAGTGGACGTGCTTTGGCTGAGATGATGATTATGATGATGATGATGATGATGATGATGATGGTGTTTATAATTTAATATGATAAATTAGCTTCTTACTCGTAGTAGCACTGACACAAGCTTCGCTTATTTTGGGGTTCTATTTATTTTAATTTATACTTGTAATTTCTACGTAAACTACTTACCTACTGCCTAAATTAATTGTTCTCAAATTCTCAGTAAGGAGAATTATGATTTGATTGTTCAAATTGATTAGACTTGAATACTAAGATCTTTGATTTATGCGATTCAAAGTTAGAAATCGGAAAAGCTTCAACTTGGAAATTCGATGTTTATCGTTTGGAATAATTGCGTAGCATAATAACTACATTATGATTTACATGGAATAACGAATTAATTAATTATTATTGTTATTTACAACTAACTCGTTTTTAGCTTAAGCGGCTTTAGATCCTGGTCCTGGGTTCAAAACGTGGGTCGGGCTGTGAATTATTACATTAACCTTTCTAATTAAGTCTTTCTCCGGAGTTAAGGAAGTCTTACGTCTTACTTACGAGAAACCACTTTAAAATGATAACTAGTCTCATCTTAACCAATAACTAGAAACAATGAATAGATAAATATTTTAATTTCTTCTTCTCATCACTTTATTAAACAACTTAGTTGTTTCTTTGATAGTTCAAGAAACAACTAAGGTTTGATAGTTCAGACCTGGCTCTGAATATTCAATTAAGCTGATGATGATGACACTCAGCTATAAAATTACAACTGGTCGCCTCTTATCCATTATCAATAAATGGAATGGATGGATGTGCTAATTTTCTTCTTCTTCTTCTTGTAACAGTTGTACCATTAATTGCGAAACCGTCAATAGCCATTAAAATTAGCTGATATAATGATGACACTCAGCTATCACAACATATTGCATAGCACAACTGGTGGATGTTGTAATGTTCTTCTTCTTATCACAGTTTCGATAAATGGAATGGATGGATGTTCTAATTTTCTTCTCCTTGTGACAATTGTTCCATTATTTGCGAAACCGCCAATAGTCATTAAAATTAGCTCATAATTATGACGCTCAGATATAAAGTGACAGCTGATCTCCTCTTTTCCACTATCTAGAAACAATCGATGGATGTATGATTTAATTTTCTTCTCATAACACCTTATCAGCCGATAGACGTCTACTGCTGGACTTAGACCTCCGAGAAAAACGATCTCGAGCCGCCAGCATCCAGCGGCTCCCTAGAACCCGCTTGATCGCCCGTCGAGTGACTTTGAGCCTTCTAATAAGGCCCATAGTCAGCGACCAAGTCTTCATAGCACAGTTTGTATAAATAGGATGTTCTTATTTTCTTCTTCTTTTGTCAGTTGCTCCGTGAACTGGCACGAGCAGTCCATCAACACGCTGACGTACATCCTGTTCCTGTTCGCGATGGGGCAGATCGTGCCGCTCTCCATCATCACCTTCAGCTACGTCAACATCATCAGGACCATGAAGAGGGTAAGTCGACTAATACATATTCTGTCTACACTTTTCTTATTCGTTGACAAGGAAGACCATGATGATGATGATGATGATCATGTTGATTTTGATATACAAAGTAATATCATAAAGCATAAATTTTTCTGAAGACTCCTACAGTATCGCTTATTACAATTGAAAATTGTTGCCATTTATTTTACAAATCAGTGGCGGATCCAGGATTTTGGTTTGGGGGGGGGCTTGACCCTTATGAGGAATTTTTATCAAGGAAAATAATATAAAACCGCTGAATGCGTGTTGGGCTATGCGCGGGTAGGGTTCCGTAGATTGAATAGGAATGATGACAGTTTTTTAAATTGTATATAAATTAAGAGTATGCTGATAGTAAAGCAATTTTGTAAAAGTAACAAATCTGCGATCATTACTTTCGGAGCTACAGGAATTTAAAGGGTCAGATTTGCGGCGCTGTCACGGATCCCTGAAAAACACTCCTTACAAAATGGTAAGATTTAATGACGTCGTAGGTCAGAAAACATAGTGATCGTTAGATTTGTATGGGCGTTCAAATAAAATTACTAATATCTTTGTTATTTGTGCGTTTATGTTTATAGTTCATTTATTTAAAAATGTCACATTTAATGTAAGGTAGCTAAAACTGTATGAATTTTCATATAATCACTAAAAAGATTTTTAATAGATTTTGAAATTTTATAATCTTGTTTATTTTGCAAATATTCAGACAATCTATGATTTTTATGTATAAATTAGTTAACATTGACCTTATCTAAACGAATGTATCATAAAAATCAATATATCAAACCTAGTCGTCATCCCCATTAGCTTTTTTATGTTTTAAAAGACTCGAGTCACCTAGCTCTCTTTTTAAGACTCTCTTTGTTTTAGCCCACTTGAAGGCTACAAGACCAATTAGCTAGCCTAGAGTGTAATTCTATTTAATAGTCTGTGTTTTCAGAACATTGAGCCCTAATATTAACATTAGACTAGCTTTTTAAAACTGCTCGCGTCTTATTATAAAGGCTAAAAGCCGAAAAAGCTGTAAGCCCTCGCGCAGAGCCTATTTTAGAGTACAGGATTTTTTATTGTGAAAAAAATTTGTAACCACGTTTAGTTTGGATGAGAATGCATGTTCAGCTGCGTGTCTTCATTCTAATAAAACATGGTAAAATAACTGAGTATGAGGCTGATTATAACTCGAAAATCAAAGTGACAACAATCGTGACGACAAATTCGTATGCATGGCGGGCAAATTTTTTTATGTCAGTAAATACTCCAATATTGTGGGTATCAAATGAAATAGCTTAATGAGGGTAACTCGAAAATAACGTCGTGTCGTGACTAAAATAAAGTGACGTCACTCTTAATCTAATATGGTGGACTTCTTATACATGGTAAGTAATGGCATAATCATGGCAGTAAGTATATTATGCACTTCTACATTATGAATATCACATGAAAGGGCTTAAAACAGCCCGATAAATAGCTACGTCACTATAAAATCAAAATGATGGTCTTAAAATTTAAATTTTTACTTAGAATCTGTTTTAACCATGTATGCAATGCCTAGATATCAATTTCAGAATAAATCGGTGCAGGAATAAAATATTTAATATCAGCGGCCTTTTTCAAATTTGTTTACTTCAGAATCAGTTTTCGTCGTTCATGCTATGCCCAGATATCAATTTTGAACGAAATCGGTGCAGGAATAAGAAATTTCAAACTGGCGACCTATTTTTAAATTTTTACTTCAGAATCTGTTTTCGCCATTCATACAATGCCCAGATATCAATTTTAAACGAAATCGGTGCAGGAATAACAAAATTAACTATTCATAAAATGCCTAGATATCAATTTTGTGTGAAATCGGTGCAGTTGAAATAAATTTCTCAAAGGCGGCATTATGAATTATACTTCAAAATCCGTTTTAATCGGTAACATCGGTGGAGTGATGAGAAAATTAAAAATAGCGGCTTTGTTTAAATAATAACTTGCCTACATGTCAAACACAGACAAATCGACGAACACACCCATATATGTATCATCATCATCATCATCATATCAGCCGATGGACGTCCACTGCAGGACATAGGCCTTTTGTAGGGACTTCCAAACATCACGATACTGAGCCGCCTGCATCCAGCGAATCCCTGCGACTCGCTTGATGTCGTCAAGTAATCTAGCACTGCGCTGTCGCGAGTAATCTAGCACTGCGCTGACCAACCCGCATGCCCAGCGTGGTCAGTACTGGGCAAAACTTTGTATGGACGGCAAAAACAAAACACAGCCCCTAGTCCCCGGCAGCCCCGCTATTCCTGGCTCTGGCAGCGGTTATGGTAACGGCGGGGCAAGGGGTGTTAAGAATCTCCGGCAGAGATTCCGCTGCCAACCCCGACGACTAGACCTGGCAACATACAACGCACGCACTTTGAGGTCCGACGAAAAGGTCATCGAGCTGGAAGAAGTTATGAGCAAGTTGCACTGGGATATCATAGGATTGTCTGAAGTCCGAAGAGAGGGGGAGGGCTCGATAATCCTTGAATCCGGCAACATGCTCTACTACCGGGAGGGCGACCAACAGTCCCAGGGTGGTGTCGGATTTATCGTTCACAAGTCCCTCGTGAACAATGTTGTAAAAGTCGAGAGTGTGTCGAGCAGGGTAGCGTTCCTGGTCCTCCGAATTACCAAACGGTATTCGTTGAAGGTTATACAGGTTTACGCACCGACCTCGACACATCCCGACGAGGAGGTAGAGGTATTGTATGAGGATATTTCTAAAGCCATACATGCCTCAAACTCTTATTACAATGTTGTGATGGGGGATTTTAACGCAAAGCTGGGCGAACGTAGCGGTTCAGAGTTGAAAGTGGGACGATTTGGATATGGGCAACGGAACGATAGGGGCCAAATGTTGGCCGACTTCATGGAGAAGGAGGGCCTCTTTATGATGAACTCCTTCTTCAAGAAGCCACCACACAGGAAATGGACCTGGATGAGCCCCGATGGTTCCACGAAAAACGAGATCGACTTCATCTTGTCTACCAGACGGCAAATATTCAACGATGTTTCTGTGATCCATAGGGTGAAAACCGGTAGCGATCACCGAATGGTTAGAGGCACGTTGAATATCAACATTCAGCTGGAACGGTATCGACTGGTGAAGTCTACGCTCCGACCTACTCGTGCCCATATTCAAAACCCCGAGTCCTTTCAACTAGAACTGCAGAACCGCTTTGATTGCCTAGCAAATTGCGAAACTGTGGACGATCTGAACAACAGGTTCGTGGAAACTGTCCATTCCGTTGGGTCTAAGTTCTATAAGACCCACCGTGCGAAAAGAACCAAAAAGTTCTCGGACCAAACACTTAAACTCATGGAAGAGAGGCAAGAAATGAGATTACAGTCTTCAGCAGATGCGTCAAAATACCGACAAATCAGTAGACAGATCTCTAAGTCGCAAACCAGCGACTTGCGAAATTTCAATACCGAGCGTATTAAAAATGCGATTGAAAATAATCGAGGCTCGAAAGTTTTCGCCAGAGATCTGTCTATTGGACAGAGGCAGCTGACGCGTTTGAAGACCGAACACGGTAATCTAATTTCTTCCAAGCCCGAGTTATTAAGTGAGGTCGAGAAGTTCTATGGACAGCTATACACGACTACTCAGCAGCCTGTTGCCAATTTGGCTAAAGACCCCAGAGCCAAGTTGACCCGACACTATACCGAAGATATCCCGGACGTCAGCCTATACGAGATTAGTGTGGCTCTCAAACACCTGAAGAACAATAAGGCGCCAGGTGAGGACGGAATCACAGCAGAACTCCTGAAAGCGGGTGGAAAACCGATACTTAAAGTCCTTCAGCGATTGTTCAATTCCGTCATTCACGAGGGCACGACGCCTGAGGCGTGGCATAGGAGCGTGGTGGTTCTGTTCTTCAAAAAAGGTGACAACACCTTGCTGAAGAATTACAGACCCATCTCGCTGCTAAGCCATGTTTACAAATTGTTCTCGAGAGTCATTACGAATCGTCTCGCTAATAGGTTTGACGACTTCCAGCCTCCCGAACAAGCCGGTTTCCGAAAAGGCTTTAGTACCATAGACCACATCCATACGCTGCGGCAGGTTATACAGAAGACTCACGAGTATAACCAGCCACTTTGCTTAGCGTTTGTGGACTATGAGAAAGCCTTCGATTCGGTGGAAACCTGGGCTGTGCTAAGGTCATTGCAGAGATGCCGAATTGATTACAGGTATATCCAAGCGTTGAAGTGCTTGTACGAAAACGCCACTATGTCAGTCCGTATTCAGGATCAGACTACGAGGCCAATCCAGTTGCAGCGAGGAGTGCGTCAGGGAGATGTGATCTCTCCGAAGCTATTTACCGCCGCACTGGAAGACGTCTTTAAGCTTCTGGACTGGAGCGGATTTGGCATCAACATCAATGGCGAGTACATCACTCAACTGCGGTTCGCGGATGATGTAGTCATCATGGCACAGACTCTGGATGACCTTAGTACCATGCTCAATGACCTCAGCAGCGTTTCTCAACAGGTGGGCCTGAAAATGAACATGGGCAAAACAAAAATAATGTGTAATGCTCATGTATCGCTCCACCCAGTTATAGTTGAGAACGCTGCACTCGAAATTGTAGACGAATACATATACCTAGGACATATGATCCAGTTAGGTAGGTCCAATTTCGAGAAAGAGGTGAACCGTCGAATCCAACTCGGCTGGGCTGCATTCGGGAAGCTTCGCGACATCTTTTCGTCCGAAATTCCTCAGTGCCTGAAGACAAAAGTCTTCGAACAGTGCGTGTTGCCAGTGATGACCTATGGTTCCGAGACTTGGTCGCTAACTATGGGCCTCATAAGAAGGCTTAGAGTCACACAGAGGGCGATGGAACGAGCTATGTTAGGAGTATCTCTGCGTGATCGAATCAGAAATGAGGAGATCCGCAGAAGAACCAAAGTCACCGACATAGCTCAACGAGTTGCGAAGCTGAAGTGGCAATGGGCGGGGCACATAGTTCGAAGAGCCGATGGACGTTGGGGTCCCAAAGTGCTGGAATGGCGACCCCGCACTAGTAAGCGCAGTGTTGGCCGACCCCCCACCAGGTGGACTGACGACATATATGTATGGGTACAAAAAATATAAAATGGCGATTTCTGCCAATTCACTGCATAAAAGGACATCGTGCATCGTTCCAATAAAATGGCTAGTCTTAACCCAGAAAACCAGAGTATAAACTATGACTACTATGTCATATTAAGTTGAGTTTAAAAAAGAACTCGACCTTTTTTGCGATTTGAGCCTTTTTTGAAGGCGTAGCCATAACCTGAGCTCTATAAAAGACTCCCGAGTGTTAACAAGTAAGTTGAAAGAACTAGTACTTTTGGGACACTACTTATAGCTCATAAAATGCATAAAAATACCGATAGCGTCACACTATGAAATAGACGAGAAAAAAAATCATCCTCACTTTGCACGTAGGAAAGAAACCCCAATTTTTTTTTAAATTTTCTTTTTACCGCTTGATTGACGTACTTGATATATAAACCCATGCACTCATAAACAACGGAATTTGTATGCAGTTCTCGTGCTACAAGTACTTTTAAGTAGCTATCGCTATTTACTGATACTTTTCCTCATAATTTCATTATATACCCTACTTCTGTAAAATTTTTAACGTATTAATAAACAACCGTTTAGCTGGTAGAAGGCGGGGGAACACTTGACTCTAACAAAACTTAACCCCTATAACCTTTATATTTTACAAACAGATCCCTAAATCGGAAAATAGACCCGGTGTCGGTGATTGTAGACCCACAATATTTTTAAAGACATTTCCCACATTATGTTATAAACATGTGAAAAAAAATCAGCCACACTTACATGTAAGGGAATTATTTAAAAAAAAATATATTTTTCAAGATTTTATTTTATGACTTAGTCGATATTTTTAATGGTATATTACAGCTTTCTAGCAGTCTATGCGATTAACCGTGGAGAGACGGAGGGACAGACGGACATGGCGAAACTATAAGATTGACTACGGAATCCTGAAAAGGCCGTTTAGTTTTTTGCAAATATCTGAAAAACTATTAAAGATTTTTTAATTTTGAAAAAAGACTCAAAAAGAAGAGCAAATTTTGTAACAAAAAGCTCTAATTTTTGGATCTATCAGACTAATATTTTAGAAATCAACCTACAGTCGAAAACTGGTAATCTGTCTCACGGACGACAGGATGCCACACAGTATAGCTGCAGGTACAAGTTACCGAACGAAGTTTAGATTTGTCACGTTTACAAATAATGTATTATAGAAACTTAACATTTGAAAACAGTGAGGACTTCGATCCTTTTGGGGGGGGCTTGAGCCCCCTAGCCCCCCCTCTGTATCCTCTAGTGTTACAAATATCCCGACGATTTTTGTTTTTTATGTATCAACTCGCGGACGCCAAGACTTCATCCGCGTGGAATTAAATTTTTAACAAATTCCGCGGGAACCATGGATTTTTCCCGGATGAAAAGTAGCCTATGTGTTAATCCATAGTAAAATTTATTTCCATTCCAAATTTCAGCCAAATCGCATCAGTAGTAGCGGCGTTAAAGAGTAACAAATATCCAAACAAACATACATCCATACAAATTCGCGTTTATAATATTAGTAGCATTAGTAAATATTGACTTAAATTTCCCGAATGCCTAATAAAAATCAATATATTCAAGGGTAGTCAAATACCCGATTGTGTAAAATAACAAACGAGTGATCTGGATACCAGACTTACTGATTTCTCACAGCAGATTTTCATAAAGAAAGTAATTGCCCAGGTACATTTAATACGAAACTGAATAAAATATGCATCAACCGTCTCGCTCGCTAACAGATGTAATTACGAATTTACAATTCTGCTCAATCTCAGAACAACATTAATAATAATCTACGTAGCTACTCGTTTGTCTTCTTGACGACGCATACATACATTAACTATTCGCTGCCCGCGAGTATTTTATCGAAAAGCCCGTCTGCGTTGATGAAGCCGAAAGTCAGGGAATGCGGTTTTAATCTACCGTTGTGAGCCATTTAAAAAATCTTTATATTCCTCTATCGCGCGGAGCATGATACTGTGTTCGCCTATTGCCCTTAGTGGTAGTTATATTTTTTAACATGTCACGTAACGGATACGATGGGCGACCGGTCGTCCATTTTGGATTCAAATAGTTAAACAATAGAATGGTCGTTCTATCTCACTTTCTGATTTTTTTTCTATAGGTATGTGTTCTCTAATGTGCTTCCCAGTCTTGAGACAGATTTTGAGTCTCTTATGTCAGTAATTACCCATTTACCCATTTATTTATACTTAACCATCGTTCATACAGAAACAGACATGCTGCTTTGTAACAAAATAAGTAGCTTCTGGATTCAAACAAGACTATAGAGCTACACCACCTACGCACTATTTAAATGTTAACCCTAAAAATAGGTATGATACCTATAACGATTCAATTTCAAACCGCAAAATCGTATGGTCTAATTCTATTACAGACCCGGACCAATTATTTCTATATGTAACTAGTCTTCAGGTAATAGGTCAGTTGTTCCTTTTCTTCTACGAATGTAGTTAGACGATAGATAGATACAGACGATTTCTATTTACATCTCCGTTTACGTTAGCTTATATAAAAACTCCGCTAGAATACAGAAACAGTAGACGGACTAAAGTACTGCTTAAAGCTTCGCTAGAAAACATAAATAGTAGACGGACTAAATTACTGCCAACGGCTAGCAGTAAAATGATATTATGATGTCAGGTAATTATCGTGCTCCAATTCATTATAAAATGAACGAAACCTTTTAATAGCTAGCCATTTCTGCAGCGCTCTTTTAGCTCGGTGGAAGGAAACCGAAAAAATATAATTAAAAGATTGCTTGACATTTTGTCGTCGTAGAAAAGTTACTCTTGTACAAAAAATAGATAATTTAAACAGGTTTTTGAAATTGTGAGGCGGGAGATCTCCGTTTCTATTTATATTGTACATCGACGTTGTGTTTTTTTTTTGTTTTTATTCTTTACAAGTCCCTTGATTACAATCTCACCTGATGGTAGTGATGATGCAATCTAAGACGGAAGCGGGCTAACTTGTTTGGAGGAGGATAGAAATTCACATCCCTTTCGGTTTCTACACGACATCGTACCGGAACGCTAAATCGCTTGGCGGTGCGTCTTTGTTGGTAGGGTGGTAACTAGCCACGGCCAAAGCCTCCCACCAGCCAGACCTGAACCAATTAAGAAAATCTCAATCGTCCCAGCTGGGGATTGAACCCAGGACCTCCGTCTTGTAAATCCACCGCGCAAACCACTGCGCCACGGAGGCCGCCGTTGTGTACCAGCCATAATACAGCGACCTTAAAAGATTGCTGGCTGAGCTCGAGTCTCCTCTCAAAATGAGAGGGGTTAGGCCAATAGTCTACCTCGCTGACCCAATGCGGATTGGCAGACTTCACATATACAGAGAATTGAGAAAATTCTCTGGTATGCAGGTTTCCTCACGATGTTTGTTTGAGACACGTGATATTTAATTTATTAAAATGCACACATCTGAAAAGTTGAAGGTGCATGCCGGCTGGAATCAAACCCACACTTTCCGGAATTGGAGAGAGAGGTCATATCCACTGGACTATCCACTCTCAGGTTAGATCAAAAGCTGCCATTACCATTCAAAGACATAGACAATGCTACCGCCGTCACTGACCTTCAACTTTTAATACCTATGTCGTTTGTTTGCACAGAATTCGAAGCGACTAGGGAGAGTGAGCCGGGCGGAGGCGCGCGCCACCACCATGGTGTTCATCATGATCATCTCCTTCACCGTCGCCTGGACGCCGTACTCGCTCTTCGCTCTCATGGAGCAGTTCGCTACTGAGGGAATCGTAAGTTGGTGTTGCGTTTGTACAGAACTCGAAGAAACATGTGACTCACGCTCGCACCGATAAAAGCCGTGGTGGGCAGGACGAACGGCATGAAATGCGGCGGGATGGATAACGACCAAATGACGTCTCTGCCTTTCCTCGCTACTTGCCATGCCACTGGAGCAGTATGTGGCAGGCAGGTTACAAAATTTTATAGGTCCCATTAAGAATCTAAGGCACTTAAAACATTAGAAAAAAAGCTCTTTTGTAAAGTCGATTGCGTTTAGTAGTGACTCTGCTGGCGGATTGGAATGCAGGATCTATGAAGAGGCAACAAGAAACTTAGTAGTTGCCTTACTAGTTTAGTAGTTAACTTTAACGACATCCACCATTACTTTTACATTACAGCTTTATGAATTGTATATGACGTCATTATAGTATAGAAGTGATATAATAGAATAATTATTATTGTTTCAGGTATCGCCGGGTGCGGGCGTCATACCTGCTCTCGTGGCAAAGAGTTCCATTTGCTACGACCCTCTTATATATGTCGGCATGAATACACAGGTAGCTACTATTCTTTACTAACTTCCTCGTCGGCTCAGTAGTTACGCAGTGGCGAGGCATGGAATTTTGACGAAGATAAGCCGTCCCAAAGAAAAGGAAATTCATACAGCTAATAATCCGGTTTCTCATACATCATTATTTTTAAAAGGTAACCCTTCGCCGCCGGTAGTTAGTCTATTCAACCTCAAATTCGACGTACAAATCATGAAGTTCGAGGTCCTAAATCAGGCAATGAAATATTGAATTTTCTTTCATCCAAGAAATTACCTTAGTTGGAAAGTCGTGGCACTGGTGTGTTAAACTTCATAAAAGAAGAGCATGTCTCGGTCATTATAATTAACACAATATCTGATAGATATAATCAGAAACTCCAAGTCAGCCAACTGATATTAGAGCTTGGTGAGCTTTAACTCTTAATACTTGCCCTAGAAGGAGAGAGTGCTCTTTGAGATATGTATTTGACCGATTACTCCAATTTAAATGGACTTTCTCGTAAGACCAACACACGTCGTTATCGGCGAATAGGTTAATCAGTGCACTAACGAGGCGGGATCTTTTGATGTAATAACTTAGAACACGAAACCTCTTTGCTCGTCGATACTCCTTGAAGTTTGTTGAAACTAAGAACATAATATCCGTTCCCAAACCTGAAGCGTAAAAGTTTTGTCGATAACACAACTTGCTTGGAGAAAATTTGATACTATAACAGGTTTCCAAGGATTAGTTAGATCAATGTAAGCGTTATATCGATCCACCTCTTTTCCTAAAATCATTACACCGAGAAAGAAATTAATAGTAATATGGTGCTATAATATTTTGTATTCAGAGATATAATTTTATATCTCTGAAGACCAAAGCTTTGAATCTTGGCTTATTTTCGTCATGGTTATATGAAAAATCATATCGGTATTTTGAATTTGAAACCTCAATCCACAATTAACGGTGAGGACTTAAATCCGACAATTTCTGAGTTCAATCCATCCGTTGGATTAATATTGTCCCCACTCTCAAGTTTCTTGTTTAGTTGGTTGTCTTTAAAGAAACCTGAGCTAATACTTTTGGAACTATAAGTAAGAGCAAATTCAGAGTGGCTAAATTATTGGCTCGACTTGAGCCAAAATTCTGACTTTCTAACGCGGAAATGCATTCTTGCCACTACTCCACGTCGGCAATGGCATTGTATAGCTATTAGAATAAGTTAGGTTAAGTTTGTTATTGTATTATTTCTCAATATTCAGAAAAACAGTTCTCCCTTTTTCTTTTGCACCCCTTATTCTTTTGTTCCCCTTATGTTTTATTATATCTTTCCCTTATTCTTTTGCAGTTCCGTCAATCTATAAAACGGATATTTGGAATACACTCAAGACGCGGGGGCTCACAGACAGACAGATGCTACAACAACACGATGCTGTCACCGGCGCACAAACCGTCCGGTTACAACGACATTACCGTTAGATACAACTCAGAAACCATCACGTCTATTACACCGAGAAAAAAGAACAACATCATCGAAGACTCTGAGAACCACTCCATCTCCATGACAGTCAACGAAGTTGGACGACCTCCAGGGAAACTCTACGAATTATGCACAATACAAGAAGCTAAAACAAATTCTGAAGCCGAAAAATCAGGAGACACTGTCGACGATGAAGAAAGCTGCACGAGTAATAAAAAATTTGATGAAGTTTGTGCAGAATCTTGGAAAACCATGAAGGTACCATCACCAGTAGTTACAATGGTAGATAGCCAACGTTTTCTTTTTACTCGAGCACCAAATGGTGATACCAAAGAATCTCCTAGTGTAGACAAAGCATTAATTGATTTTAGTGAATTCAAAGTTACCAAAAGGCCTCTAAAGAATAGTTATTCTTTAGACCTAGGTGGTGTTGCAACTGAAGGTAGGCGGAGGAAGTTTTCAATTGAAACGAAGCTTGAAACTTTTAGTCCGTCGAAAATATTTTCTAAAGAAAGAGTTGTTAGCAAACTATTTGATTCCGATTCAAGGCACGACAGTGCCAAAAGTTACTTGTGCGCGAACGAAGGAGATTGCAGTGACGATGATAACTAAATATAGATAGTTAATAATTAATTTATCACTCTATTATTATATATTCAATATATGATTACAAAACATGGAAGCGTAGCAGGGTTTGCGTCACTAAAATCTATGACAAATGTAACGGCAAAGTAATTTTGCTTTATATTATCTCATTCTTAATAAACACCTGTAATGTAACAGTTATGCTTTTTGAAATTTTATATATCGACTGTTATATTCTCCATATCTGTTCTGTTGTGTTAATAATTCTCTGATACCGAATTTATCTTAAACACTTTTTGTATTATTTACTTCAAGCAGTTTTTTTAAGCTTTTCATGATTAAATTGTGATTTATTTTGTCAAAATTATATTGTGAGCGTATGCTCGTAGGATAAGAATGAAAGCTAGTCAAGGATCTGTGATAAAGATATCAGTGCCAAGAATAAATATATACCTAATTTATCTAAAGTATTTTGATGTTAATGAAACGAATTATTATATAACTTATTAAGGATCAATTAAATAGAGTATAAGAGTAAGAATGTTTTTCTTTAAGGAGAAATACCTATGATAATATTGAAGTATGAATCGAAAAATGATATAATACTAGTATTATACCTAATAATATAATTAGGTATATTGATCAAAATATTTCGTATGTTTAAGAATGTAAGAAATAACAAGTGAGTTTTTAATATAACCCTAGCACAAGAATCAGTTTTTCACATGCTGTATTTATTTAATTATTATGTATCTTATCTTATCGTATCTTTGAAAAATTTTGCAAAAAAATACGACTTGTGTTCTGAAAAATTTTTGTAATATATGTCTACCTTTTGGCATTTTTTTAATTTTGGCTATAAAGTATAAGCGAATAATTAGGTATTTTGAAAAATAATTGGTTACCTAACCAATAAATTTCTTCAAACACGAACAATCTTGACACCATCTCAGAGATCTATTTATATTTATTTATCAAAATACTAACTAGTCAATTTTGATAAAATTAGGCTTAATTGATAATAATTTTTAAAATTTTATAATAACTATAAGTTGTGTACTTATAATAAATTTTGATAAGAATCTATTTCGAAAAGTGTAAATTATTTTGTGTAAATTATTTAGTTTTTTTTTATAGAATTCTTTTTTCAAATATATATTTTACAGGATAATACGTCATATTCATTGGTTATTCGGCAAACTTATGGGTCTCGCATACTCGCAGTACATATCGGGTCTGACGTCTGAGGTATTCTAAGCCGCCAGCTACATTTTAGATTCTTCGGTTGTGGCGGAGTCATGTTTTTAGCTTACAGATTTCGTATCTGCGGAGCTGAGAAATATTAACCAATAGGATTGCACAAAATCTGCGCTCCTCTTAAGTGTACAGGGACTTCCGAGCTAGTTAGAAATTTATATAAAACCGGTAAGCGGAGCGGGGAAACAGGGCGGGGTTAAATAAATAAAATTTAACATTTATTTATTTCATTAACAATATTTATTCATTTATTTATCATATTTCCGTTCCAAATTTTAGCCAAATCGCTTCAGTAGTAGCGGCGATAAAGAGTAACAAACATCCAAACATACATCCAAACATCCATACAATTGCTGTATAACTTTCGCGTTTATAATATTAGTTTAACATAGTCTGCAACTCCGCTACGCTCCCTCGCTCCGCTTAGGTGGACAGGCAGCCTTATGCACTCGATTTGAGCTCCAGGGAATGTTTAATATTGAAATACGCTGAGGTTTTTAGTTTAAACCGAGCAAATAATGACTTATACCTATTTATGTACTGTCCTGTCCATAATAAATATTTTTAAATTAACTGAAAAATGAAAAAAGGAACCTTTGATAAAAACAAAGGGGATATTAATTTAGCGACTTTGTGACTTACCTACAACTACATAGTATAATATAGCCATCTAAAATCATAACCCTCCTTTTTGGCTTCGCCATAGTTGAGTAAAATAAAGTCGATAGTAAGCCCAACAGTTGACCCACTTAAGACCGCGTATACCTACATTTGTGAATTCCCAAAAGCGAGCAATTAATTATTACGAGACATTTACGTAATGTTGGATCCGACGGCAAAGCCTGCTCCCTTATGACAGAGAACAGAGATTAGAGTACCTAAACACACAGTGCACCAACGATATTTTATACTACAGATATGTTTTATACATACCTTATCACCGCAAAAAGTGATCTGAACTCAGCTACTCCACTGAGCACAACTTTGTGTTGTCAACACAACAGCTTTTCACAAATCCCACGGGAACCATGGATGTTATAATACATATAAACCTTCCTCTTCAATCACTCTATCTATTAAAAAAAACTGCATACATAAGGACAAAGAAAGCGACTTTGTGTTATACAGTGTAGTCATGTATATATAGTTTTTACACTTCCTGAATACACAACTCGACATTGTAGACAACATTTAGGTATTATTTGTTTAAATAACTTTCGTTGTAAACGACTAAATGCCTAAACTAAATTAAGCCAATTATCCACATTTTTCCGCCTCAGTTTTGATGTGCTAGTCAGCACCGGCCAAGTTAATTTTAAAATGGAGCGAGATCCAATTATGGCGCCTCTCCTGTTTGTTCCTAACAATATGTAGATACCTAGACCAAAGAGTGTAAAGTAAGAATGAAACGCGAAGATCTTGACTATACTCTGGGGTGACCAATTGAATATTAGGAGCATTACTGTCTACGGTTGAGTAGGATTATCATTTCACCGTCCTCTAAGATTTGGCGCCTGGAGCGACTGCTCCGTTCGCCGTATGAACGGGCTGGCCCTGGTGCTAGTGCACTATCTCTAGTATAAAATATCATTGACCACAAGTCGCTCTATAGACGTGTCATCATTTCGTGTGATACATCCAAAGAAACTGAGTACGCGACATTAGACTATGGAAGAAAGTCTCTGTTTGGTCTGCAGAAGCGGAAAGTAGCACAAACTGTTAGGATTGTGTTTAATTAACAGTTTCTAAAACTAACTCAAGCCATCAAACTAACTTTAGTTACGATCTTTCTTGCGTTATGGGTGTACCTACCGTGACCGGCGCTACTCTGTAACGGTGTTTTTATCACTTGTCAGTGGGAGTCTAGAGTTCGTTCTATTTCTGTCTAACACGATACTATCGTCATATAACAGTGAAATTAAATATCACGTGTCTCGAATATAGTATATTGTTGAGCACGAGTCTCCTCTCAGACCGAGAGGGCCACCACGCCAGCTTATTTTACAACTACCACTTTCGTCCTCCTCAGTTTCGACACGCTAGTTACATATCTATAGAATAAAATCTTGGGTATAAGGATAAAGGAAGAGACCGCAAATCCCATCAATAGTTGATGAACTTTGAGATGGACAGTACACATATAGACAGTACAGATATTTGAACAAAATACAAAATTAAATAATAATCTTCCATGTCCATCAACGGAGGAAAACGGGAAAAAAATATGATCATGATTTAAAATAAATGATTTTCTTCTTCTTTAATTAATAAATGACAGTAACAATTCATCATCATCAACCTATATTCGGCTCACTTCTAAGCTCATGTCTCCTCTCAGAATGAGAGAGGTTAGGCCAATAGTCCACCACGTTGGCCCAATGCGGATTGACAGACTTACTACCGTACTACGGAAAATATTAATTAAAATAACAATTAAGTTTAAGTCGATTATTATGGTTAACATTACGTAATACTTAAGTACCATTCTAAAACTTATTAAGTATAACATAACGTAACTAGATTGTATAAAATGTATTTTTACAAATTTCGATTATAAAGTTTTAACACCAAGATTGTAACATTCGTATGTTCGGGCGTTTAAGGTAACTTTGTAGCTTTAAATTTGTAGTTAGACTAATTTATTTATATATATTTACTTGTAAAAGTATACATAGAATTATTACACGTAGAAAGGCAACCAGCATATACTATGCTAAGTATGAAATGTATGGGAATGACGGATCGATAGCAAATGTCATTTCTATTAATTTTTCTAGTTATCGAAGCTTTTGCGATCGTAGAAAGAGAATCGATTGCCACTTGGCTATAGGCACAGGGAAGAGGGGTAACGTCAGAAGGGAGCGAGTGAACGTGCTCGTTCGCACGCAGATCATATGCGTATTGCGTAGTCATATCTTAGCGTATGATCAAGATGCGCGAGATCTACAGAGATGTACCTACACTTGAGTATGATCTATGTAATTTTGAATCGAAAAGTATAGATAAATTATTTTATCGTTCCTTCATAAAAAGTTTTATCCAGTTTCTACCTACTCTTGTTTTTACGCTGGTACCATTTAATTTAGATTAAGATTATATTTTAATGACAATAAAAATAAGATTTATACTTTAATGACAATAAAAATTCTCTTCTCCCTTCTGTCGCCTCACCCACTCCTGTATCTGAAAGCGATGACTCAGTTACACCGTACCACCACGGTTTGTCTCCAACGTATTATAGACTGATAATGTTTGCGTTTCTATACGTAATAATTCTAAATGTGTAATGAAAAAAAAAATCAATGTCGTCCTTTCGTGGAACAAAATGTTCCAAATTAATGTTTGCTTTCATATTTTACTCAGTTAATAAACAATTGAAAATACTTTTCTATTCTTTATCTCTCTCTACTATTCAGTACCTACCTGCACATCTTTTTCCTTCCTCCTGAAACCATCATCATATTATGCGTCCATTGTTCACCACTACCCACTGAACAAGTCTTTTAAGCAGCTTCAGCTCTCTATTATTATTTTATACTTATTTCAAGAGGGTTGGATGCAAAGAGCCCAAAGAGAAGACAATAATCCAATAGAGTAGGACGAGTAGAAATCAAACGCAAGACTATTGCAGTATAGAAATGAATATAGAAATGAGGAGATCCGCAGACGAACCAAAGTCACTGACATAGCTCAGTGACTTTGGTTCGTCACATAGTTCGAAGAGCCGATGAACGTTGCGGTTCCAAGGTACTGGAATGGCGACCCCGCACCGGAAAGCGCAGTGTTGGTCGACCCCCCACTAGGTGGACCGAGGACATCAAGCGCATTGCAGGAAGCTGCTGGATGCTGGCGGCTCAAGACCGTTGTGCTTGGAAGTCCATGCAAGAGGCCGAAGTCCAGCAGTGGACCTCCATCGGATGATAATGATGATGATGATGATTAGCAAATGACACTAGCGACTAGCTCAGCGAGTCGCGAAGCTGAAGTGGCAATGGGTGGGGCACATAGATCGAAGAGACGATGGACGTTGGGGTCCCAAGGTTCTAGAATGGCGACCCCGCACTAGGAGGCGCAGTCACAGTAAGAATATATTACTGTGGCGCAGTGTTGGTCGACTCGCTCCCAGGTGGACTGACGACATGAGCTAGATACAGGCGACTCAGGATCGTGATGTTTGGAAGTCCCTACAAAAGTCCTATGACCTGCATCGGCTGATATGATGATGATGATGTTGATAGCAAATAAACAGATTAAAGTCAGTATATAATTCCTTCACAAAAAATCAGTTGTTTACGGTCCCAAAACATAAAATTCTAATTATTACTGAAATTCCATCTGAAAAAAATTCTCTGCTCTCGAAACGTACGATAATAATCAAATTGTTTTCAACCATTAACGCCGTAACTCGACACCCGCGGTCCGCGGCTAACGAAGCTTGGATTATAATATCATTATACTGTCGAATGAACGAAGGGGCCAAAATAATTGCAAAAGTTTGTTAGCGTCGAGATTTTTTTTATTTGACTTCCAATGTTGTTTGGGTCAAATCTTGCGACTGAAATCAAAAGCATTATCCCCAACTGGACTATTGGACTATACTATAAAGAAAGAGGCGTTGCAGCTAACGTAGCGCCCGGGTGCTATCATTGCTCTCTAGTACCTAAGCGTGCTGAGCACTGTTAAAATGGATTAAGTACATACAAGCAGTTCAAGTTACCACAGCAACCTGTGTAACTAACTAATTCCTTTATATTGTAGTCGCCTATTTTCAAAAATTTCAAAAATTTGTCTGTAAACAACTAGGTGGGTACACTAGGTCTCGCAGGTAGTAATTTTTTGAAACTGTCGTAGTTTTATTTTGGGAAGATAGATGTAAGTTATGTAACACTATCCGGTATGTATGTTTCCGGTGTTATGTAACACCCACTGTAATTACACGGATAAAATTAACTTTATATATATGGGTGCAAAGGTTAACAAAACAAAAATAACTGTACACAACTTAAAAAAAAGTTTAATTCGAAAACAAAATAGTGGCGCTCGGGCGCCCCTGAGATCGCGGCGCCCCCCGTGCACTATAGGTAAAGACGTCTCTGATAAAGAGGGCCTTTGCCATTATAAACATTCAGAAATAAGTAGGAATGACAAGAGACGTGATGGACTCACTCACTATCTGATAGAGTTACAGAGGCGAGTGCCAACCGGCCAATACAACGTCTTCTCCGGGAACCCAAGTATAAGGTAAGAGCGATCGGACTCATCACCGAGGGGTGGTGGTTCGATCCCCACCCCGATGGTCTATTGTCGTACCCACTCCTAACTTTCCCGACAGTTGAAGGGGAATGTGAATATTTGTCATATTTTAGGGCTCCCACGCACCGGCCACAACCACAAAACGCCGCTACCGGCATATTTCCTGTAGTTTTCATATATATATGGACTCGCCGCCACACGCTACAATCGTCGCTGCTCGCTTCTTGTGGCCCACACCGACCACTAAGCGCTGACACAAAACGCTGCCACACGCCATTCGCGCGATTCCGCACCCGTCTCTCCCTTACCTCAGTAAACCTGGTAGAGTCGACGGCAACGCACGCACGTAGTCTGTGGTTCATCAAAATCAAAATCAAAATTCATTTATTTCAAGTAGGCTCAATTTACAAGCACTTTTGACACGTCAGTTGACTATTTGTAAAGATTCTACCACCGGTTCGGAAGGCAGGTTCTGCTGAGAAGATACCGGCAAGAAACTCAACAGTTGCTCTTTTGAAATGAAAAAGTCATACAGTACTATAATTTACAATTGATAACAATTACAATTTCTTATAGTTTTACTTCCTGTGTGAAGGTGGAAGCTGATCCAATGGCCTCCAAGCACCTTTATCGTTAAGGAACTCATCAATAGTGTAGTAACCTCGACTAAGTAAATGTTTTTAACACATTGCTTAAAGTTGTGCATTGGCAAGTCCATCACAATCTTTCAATTCAGTCATTTAAATAAATATGGATAAATATAGAGTTATTTATAAAAGAGATTCAATCCACCAAAAAAGTAGTAGCCATCGACCGCAAACAACCACCGGCCTCAAGTGGCTGTCGCGCGCTTCAGCTACTATTTGTCAAGCTGACAGCAGTCTAATCCACTAACTTTGGCGTATGTTAGTTGACATATACGAAATTAAGATTCTATGTAACAAATGTCATCCGGAGCCTACTAGTGGATATCATACAGTAGGTAGATGATATTTCAAGTGATTTGATGTTTATTTTAATAGGTTGTTAATAAAGATCAAAACGTGGCAATGGGCGGGGCACATAGTTCGAGCCGATGGACGTTGGGGTCCCAAACTCCCAAGGTGCTGGAATATAACGACCCCGCACTTGAAAGCGCAGTGTTGGTCGACCCCCCACCAGGTGGACTGACGACATCAAGCGAGTCGCAGTGATTCGTTAGATGCAGGTGGCTCAGTATCGTGATGGTTGGAAGTCTCTACAAAAGGACTATGTCCTGCAGTGACATCGCAGTCAAGAGCTAACTTGTCATTAAATTAAAAAAAATACTTACCTACTCATGGTTTCTAGTATGAGCTGACAAACATTAAGATTTTAAAATAACGAAGCTCTGGCAAGACTGGCCCAGAAAATGGCCTCTTGGGCTATAGGAAGGTATTACAACAGGTAATGCTTAATCAATAAAAAATAAATATTTCAAAGTTTTTATTTAAATATTTTCTATTCAAGGTTTATAATATAATATACTATATGCGCTTAAGTAATCCTGAACAAAATAATAAAATTTACACAATATGACAAACTTCTATAGGTAGCAATTAAATAAATTAATTATTAAAAAAATCCATCTCATCACGGTAACAGATTGCAACATTTAAGTAATTAAATTAAAATTAATATTTACAGGAAACTAAGGACAATATATTATATTCAAACTCGGAATTCATACATTAAATAATTAGTTGTGAAAGTATTTTTTTGGGGTTCACACACAATCACACAATAATTTTTAAAATTGAGAACTTTATACACTTTGAACTCTCAGCACGTGAACCCCAAAACTACCCTCTAAATACAAAAAAAAAATCACATAAATACAAATTTTTAAAAATCAGATCGAACTACAAGAAAGTATGTAAAATTACAAAATGTAAATTTATCGAAAACCCCCCAAATATGGTGTAGTAGGTACAATAAATACATGTTACAAAAAGTCCAAAACTTACGCCGTACATATTTTAAAATTTAGGCATAGATACGATCAATTCCTAATCTATGGTCAAGTTGCGAGATATTATGACAATTCCAACATCTTGTAGCGATTATTCACATTTACATGTCTATCTTGGAACGCACTGCAATATTTCACTTTTTTTTACGATAGGATATAAAACATGTTTGTTTTTTGTTTTTAACAGACTTCAAAAAAGGGAGGAGGTTATCAATTCTTCGGAATCTTTTTATGCAAGTTAGCCCTTGACTACAATATCTCCTGATGGTAAGTGATGATGCAATCTAAAATGGAAGCGGGCTAACTTGTTAGGAGGAGGATGAAAATCCACACCCATTTCAGTTTCTTGGTACGAGTACGTCTGGTGGTAGGTGGTAACTAGCCGAGGCCGAAACCATATAGTTAATACGTCATAATACAATACAATACAATACAATCTTAATGTGTTAAGATTCAATCAGTGACAAATATATGCAGTACGTTCGTTTGTTCCTATTTATTTGAATTGCGAAATTCTACGGCAAAAACCGCTAAAAACCGCTACCTAGTAATCGCAGTACGTCCTAGCTGCTAACACTAAAGCATACAGAACAAAATACAGTAGACAAATAAAAAAACATGACTACCCTCAAAATCTATGGCGTCGAACACGGAAGCTCTAATCGTTAGAGTGTTTCCATATATACTCAGAGGCACAGTTATCCGCCCACTTTAATATGAAGCTAGTATAATAAAGTGGGCGGATAATTGTGCCTCTGAGTATATTCAAATAAAAATAATATAAGAACGCCAACACATATTTTATTGACTCGATAAAGAATAATTACTTGAGCTTTCAAATAAATAATAATTAAACTAAATTGTTCACACAACGCGTTGCTTGCTTTCGTAGTTTTGCGGTTAAATACTGACTTAATTGTAATACAAAACCGTATAATAACCAATGTATATTTAGGATAATAATATAATTAGTATATTGGTTCAATTTTAAGTGCGATATGTAAAATTTTACACGTGCTCAAATAAGTTTATACAATCATCTTGGGACTCAACATAATGTCAGCTATATATTCATTTCTTTTACTAATAAGTAGGGAAGCCCGGATTTCTACATTTGCAGTTACTCGAGCGCCATGGGGACTGATTACATTTGGTACATAGGAAGAATAAAATGGTTATTTACTTTTTTCGCATTTAGCGGTGGAAAAAAAACTACAGACTTTAAGAGCAATTTTTATTACTGAAATTGGCAGAAAATTTTAGCGATTAATTAGGAGATTATTTCCTTCAAAATAATTAAAAAATTAATCGCGCTCGTAACTCGAGAACTAAAATATAAGGGTTTTATTTTGTAACTTTGAAACCCTCCCATTACGTTACGCTCAAATCGTAAGATTTTCGAAATGTGCAGTTTTTAACTATCAACTCACCTTATCTTAATCTGACGTGCTGGTTGAGTATTTCTGAAGTTAGTTTTTATTTTTGGTTGCCTTAAACGTACCCACTAACATTAACAGCTGGTGGAGGTACTCAACAACGTGCAAGGAATAGTCCCTTATGTTTATCTGCCGCGCTCGAGTAACTGTAACCCTCTTCGGCTCCCCAACTATAACTTTGCAATAAGTTCAGATAAAATTGAAGTTTGTGACTTTGTATTTAAGCTATGGAACTCAAAGGTAGAAACTCTCTGGTCGGGTCAAAAGTATGCTCGGTAATGACACACCATGACAAAATATCTCGAGATATAAGAAAGATAAATATGTTGACCAAATTCGGGATATTGAAATTATTGCTCTTTCGTTGCGTTGGTACGGAAGGCGATATTTTAACTGTGACCAAGTCTTTCTAGGCCTTAATAACGTTATGAGCATCAACCTGTATGTCTTTACCCATTACCTACTTTTACATCTCTTTACATCCTTAAACGGGGTCAACAAGTTGTTTTAACTCTAAGACCTAGTTCGGACTATTTTAGTATTTTAGTCGATCAAGAACAAATTTGGATTTACCTTAAAAAATTAAAAAAGAAAAGTAGTCTTGTACGGCCTATAAGATTGATTAGGCGTCGTGCAATAAAAGCAGTTCGAAGTCTCGGAGGCTACCAAAATGCACTAAGGGCCACCGAGAAATGTTTTAGTGAAAAACTCCCGTATAACGTGTTTTCTATTTTTAAATGTTTCGGGATACTCAGAAACATCATATTTTGGCTATAAAAAGGAGTGTTTGTGACAAGTCTTACCCAGAAACATCATACTCGTATTTTGGTCAAAAAAGAAGTCTTTGTGACAAGTATTTTTGGAGAGGTACAACAGCATTTTATTTGTCACAACTTGTGAAATTAGCTCAAAAGGCTTAAAGCTGAACTAATGGAATGGCACAGGGCAACATAAATATGGTATGTTAAATATTTTTGCACAATTTATGCATGGATTTGTTTTGTTATAGATGATGGATTTGGTGATTTTGAATATATTGTTCAAAATTTAAGAAATGTTTGGTCATGTTTTGTTCGAAAATTCTATTGAAAATGTTGTATATAAAAGAATTTAATTCAAACATATCGTCGCTACATTTATTTCGAATAATTCTACGTAAATAAGAATACAAAGCACATTATGATACACAGTCTTTGACTTTGCAGTCGCGTCTTCACAAACAGTTTTTTGAAGAACAAAAATAGCAGACATTACAAAATTAGGCACAACCGAATTATTATAAAATTGTAATTTTTCTTATTTTCCATGTCAAATAGTACATTTGACTGTAATATAATTATTTACCTATATATAAATATATAATAATATTTGTTACGTCACAATATACGGCCAAATATTCAATATATTTACAAGGTTATTCGATGACCTTCAGTTGTAATAAGACAGCGCATAATTATCTTTCACTAGAAAATACTCAAAATTAAATAATTGAAAATAGAAATAACATTAATGGATGACCAATAATCTTATAAAGTATCGAATACTTGGCGTAATTATTCCTATTAAACCCATTCGTCTATATAATCGTCAATAACTATTATTTGACTCGTTCCCGTACAATATCTACAAACGACTACATTCAACACTGGTAAATATCACTTCGAGAAAGTTCATCCGATCACGTCACCAACAAGGTATTCGAAACTCCCAAAATCATTTCCGAATTACCTCAATTCTTCGATCGTTCTCTGGAATCTTCTCTGCAGACTCCCCGAGGTGGGGAATCCCTCCCTTTGTGGCCCTTGGTGGTTTTCCTCGACCTCTTGAACTTGGCCACGTCATCCCCGAAAACGTCTCCAGTCCTCAATGCTGAGATGAGGTCGTCGAACTCTCCTTTCTGTCCGTTTGTAAGAGTTCCATCTCTTGAATTGTCGCCCGTACTGTGACCGTTGCAGTCGGAGGAACCGTTGGACTTGCCGAGAGATTTGCCAACAGAGCCAAGATGGCTGGAGCCCTGCTTTCTCTCCATCGTTCGCTTCTTGAGCTGTGGGACAAAAAACAATAATTAGTATTTACACTTTTTTCATCAATGATTCGCTATAAACGAAATCATTTAGATGTAACAAAGGTATAAGTGCCAGATCTGATTTGTAAACTTAGGATTCGCGCCACGAGATATTTCGTGACGAGAGAGACATATTGTCGACATCAATAGTGATGACCGATATATTCCGTCGAATGTGAAGCTGCTGCTTAGGTGCCTAGCCGCGTCACGATGCGCGCGGCTTGGCAGCTTCCCGAAGAATGAGTCGGTGTATCGCCGAATGCGTTCGCGCCTCAGACCAATTATTGTATAGGACCTGCCTCGCTAGACGTTACTTTTCTGTCAAAATATATGATCAACGATCTAATGCGATTACAAAAACTGTCTCTATAGTATCGATGTTAAATAGTTGTAATCGTGTTTGTCGGTTAAAGAGCTCCGTAAAAATACCTTTTTGTGTAATTGAATTGTGTAAAAAACGGGCAAAAACTTCTAGTTTAGTACAAGATATATACCAAATCTAAGCTCGTTTTCTTCAGAAAATGACAGAATTATTTGTTCGTGACTATGAATACGATATAGGTCCTTCTATAATTGGTCTGAGGTGCGCGCACACATACTCTACATTACCTCCTGCTCGTGGCGCGTTCGCCTCTCCTCCTCGTCGCGCCGCCGCCTTGCCGCGTCGCACTCGGCGCGCGCCTCGGCCAGCTGCGTGAGGAACGAATCCAGAGCGCCGAACAGTTGCTCCGGCGACGCGCTTGGCTCCTCGCCGAATGCGTGCGCGCACGCTTCCAGTCGACTCTTCATGTCCTGAATATCAACACCATACTTAATATACTGTAGAAAATAGTAGTCTGAGATGGATATGACGTCGCTCGATCTGTTGTTGGCTTGTGCCGACGCTAGGTGGTGCGACTTGTTTCTGTAAAGAGTAAGGATTTAAAGAGGGGTAGCGATCGGTAGGCCAGGACGACTTGCGATGTAAGGCGTTCGTCGTACTGTCGGCTTCAGTATGCTCGTGGTATACGAGCCGTCTGTTTTTTGTTTTGTAATTCTTTATGGATTACTTCGAACTTCAGTGGAAAAGGGGAGTGTTCGTTAACTGTCAAAGGCGCCTTTAACCCTACACACAACGTTTACAAGTGCGTGACTCTACTCAAGGTCATTTTCTGACATTATAAGGTCTTATTTTGGTTACAGTTCGATTTATAAATTAAATTGTCCTGACAAATATTGTAAATAAACTAACATAACCTTTGTTCGACATTGGTTTTCTTGTTTTTAAATCCACTTTTGAAGCATCTGTTAAATATACTTGTTTTACTAACTTCATGCTACCATGTGGTGTCGGAATAACGGTACGAGTACTTTTGAAGCAAAGCTTCTTTCACGCTGGACTTCGGGACTTAAAGCTGGTGAATGTGTTACGAAAAATGTAATCTAAATGGCATACAAAACGCCATCTATAGTAACAATGCTAAACTACGAAACAACACAAGTAAGTGACGACATATAGGGTTGGATGCAAGCGATATATAGAAAATCCATACTATGTCCAAAGTAGAAGTAAGTCGACTGATAATAACAATGTAGTACACACACCTGGAACAAATCCTCCAGCTGCGTGAATGAGCAAACCGCGTGCGCGTGGAACTCCCTCATAACGGGTACGAAAGCATCGCCGGGCGCGGACGCGGACGCGGAGGCGGAGGCGTGGTAGTCCAGCTCGCGCGCAACTTCGCGCAGACCAGCACGTAAAGCACCCACGTCTCGCTCCAGCTGTTCCGCGCACACTTTGGCGGCGGCGCGCACGTGCGGCAGGTCTTCCTCCAGCAGCAGCACGTCCTTGAACTGACGAATTATGGTGACGTTAAGAGTGTGCAATATGTAATTTGGTGGTTACAAATGGTTCTGGATCTCAGATTCTGGAAAAGTTAGGAGCCTGATATTTGGGTAAATGATATTTCAAAGTGTTAGCTTCGTTATGACTATACAAAATACACAATTTGTAAAACTTTTCTCGATATATGAGCGGTGAATGGGGAGTATTAGTTAACTGTAAAAGGGCCCTTTAACCCAACTGGAGTTAGTTACAAGTCTGACATCCGCTGGTGGCTGACTCCTTGCCATACGTTAATCCTGGTTTACATCTGTTAGTATCAGCGCTGTACTTGATCGAGTGTAATTAGAGGGTAGACCTGTAGTTGTAAGTTAAGTGACCGAATCGGTGATGATTGATAGTGTTACTTCGTGTATCTGCCATCCTTGACACGTAAAGCTTAGAACCTGCCCTGTGGCTACGGCTTCTCCGTTATCAGAAATAGTATCTAGTCTGCTCCGCCGACATATATAATAATTATTATTATTATGATTTTTTGTCTAACAACTTCAGTGTCTACAGACTGAAGAGTAAGGTACCTCGCTCGAAGCCTTACCTGCGTCTCCAGCAGCTCGACGAGGTAGTGCAGCAGCGTGGTGTTGCGAGTGACGCTGGACTTGGTGTCGGCCAGCTTATTAAGAGACGTCAGCCTAAAGCCAGACGCGTTGCCGCGCGCACCGCTAGAAACAAAATACTTTGGTAAATACTAAAATACCACACGCTATCTAGATCGGCAACTGAAAGTACAGAGTACCTGCCTTCTGAACCGGTGGTAGAATCTTTACAAATAGTCAAATGACGTTTCAATAGTGCCTGTAAACTGAGCCTACTTGAAATAAATGAATTTTGAATTTTGAAGACTATTAAGGCTTGGCAAGGCTAAATAATTCTTCTTCTTCGTCGTTACACTCTTGACAGAGTGGTCGTGGTCGTCATTTGGGCGCGGTGGCAAGCCTCACTATCCGTCGCCATTCCTCCCGTAGTGTGGCTCTCCTAGAACATTCGTGGAGCGATCCATGGAAAGCGGTTTTTACTTGGTCAGTCCAGCGCATTGGTGACCTGCCACGTGCTCTTGTGCTCTCCAACTTTCCTTGCACCACAAGTCTCTCTATGGACGTGTCATCTTTTCTTGTAATATGAACAAAGAGAGTCAGTATGCGACATTGGACTTTTGAAGAAAGACGCTGTTTGATGCTCAGTTCTTGGAGGATTGAAATGTTGGATCGGAACTGAGTTCAGGATATGCCAAGCATTCTTCTCCAGCACCACATTTCTAGAGCGTCTATAATTGGTAGCTAAATAATTGGTAGTCTGTAAAGTCAGTATGTACTGACGGAAGATTAATGTAGTAACATACTTAACTCATACTTAAACTTAACGCTTAGACCAATCGTGCATCTATAATGCTTGTTCCACGCTTTTACACGCTCGTCTCCGGCGGACCGTTACAATGACAAATGGACATGCTTTTTCTTGCGTGCAGCTGGCGTTCATCGATTTATGATAAGATATGCCGTGATAAGACGTTATCACGGCAAATCACGGCCTATGGTTCCGAGAGTTGGTCGCTAATTATGGGCCTCATAAGAAGGCTCAGAGTCACACAGCGGGCGATGGAACGAGCTATGTTAAGAGTATCTCTGCGTGATCGAATCAGAAATGAGGAGATCGGTAGAAGAACCAAAGTCACCGACATAGCTCAACGAGTTGCGAAGCTGAAGTGGCAATGGGCGGGGCACATAGTTCGAAGAGCCGATGGCCTTTGGGATCCCAAGGTGCTGGAATGGCGACCCCGCACTAGTAAGCGCAGTGTTGGTGTTGAAATAAGCAAAAATACATGTCTATGATACAATACTAGCCAGTAATAAGTATCTATATTGTTTATTTAAACTGCCATCTCTCAGACATTCAAGTGTCATATTATCTGTCATTATCTTCTTTTTCAAGTGATCTGCAATTCAACTATATTTTACAAATATTTATTCTTTTAAACAAACATGTCAATTCTAAAAAAAAAATTATATAGATGTTTAATGTCAGAATAATTATTCGTCATTGTTACTTAGTAAGTATTTTTGTTTAGTCTAATTTAGTCAAAGAAATTATATATGCTTTGGAACCAACAAAATGATCATTATTCGGGTTTTCTTTTTAAATTTTGTTTAGTAACAACCGAGATTTATACCTAAAATTTAGGTTATTACCTTAATTTTATAGATGATAGGATAGTATTTAATAATTTGACGGCCTCCGTGGCGCAGTGGTATGCGCAGTGGATTTAATGACGGAGGTCTTGGGTTCAATCCTCGGCTGGGGCGATTGAGGTTTTCTTAACCCTAGAAGCCCAATCTACGTAAATTTTACGTATACCACGGCGAAATATCTCTGTCTCTTTCACGTTTACCGTCCGATCGCCGCTAACTTCTGAACCAACTCAGTGGCCATTAAGACCTCGCAGGACGCAGTTGCGTTATCTCGGTAAGTGCCGCCATTTTGTTGTAATAGAGAGGTTGCACGTAATTTTGACGTATAATTGGGCTTTGTGTAACTTTTGAAATTGTTTCTAATTTTTATTTTTGTGATTTATTTGAGTTAATCTTAATGCTTCGTTACATTTTTCATATGATATTAATATTTTCAGGTTGAATACAAAATGGAATCCCGTCAACAGCTAAACCAGGACGAAATAGTTGCAATTTTAGAAAATGATGACGATTATTCTCCGCTGGATTCGGACTCCGAGGAAGAAGATCTTGTAGTTGAAGATGATGTCTGGAGTGATAACGAGGATGCGATGATCGACTTCATTGAAGATACAAGAAGGCAAGAGGGCTCCGATAACAATATTGCTTCTCGGGAATTGCCTAATCTTGAGGTAACTTCATTGACTACACACAGAATAATTTGTTTGCCTCAGCGGTCAATACGTGGAAAAAACAACCATATATGGTCAACTACAAAGGGACGTACGACGGGAAGGACTTCGGCTATCAATATTATACGCACAAATAGAGGACCAACGCGAATGTGTCGGAATATTGTTGATCCATTGCTCTGTTTTCAACTTTATATAACAGACGAGACAATATAACAAATGTTTTGAAAAATGTGGTACCGCCATCTCCGGAAAATATTAGTGATGAGCCAGAACCAAAGAAACGACGCTATTGTGGATTTTGTTCATATAAAAAAAAGCGGATGACCAAAGCGCAGTGTTGCAAATGCTTAAAGGCTATATGTGGAGAACACAATATTGATGTTTGTCAAGACTGCATTTAAGGACTGTTTTTTTCTAAGAGACTTATATAGTATTATTACAAGTTTATTTGATTTTATGAAAACAATTAAAACTACTTGATTTTTTTTTATAATTACGTAATTTTAAGAAATAGTGTTAGAAGCTTGATGTTTTTGTTGATTTTTTTCCAAGATTTGATTAATTATATTAATAAAGAGTATTTTTAACTTAAAAAGTATTTTATTTATTAATTAAAACTTAAATTATGATAACTCATGCAAAAATATAGTTCATTACCAGAAAAACATTGGAAAACTCTGAAATTTATTTTTACACGTAATTTTTACGTATGATTGGGCTTTATAGCTATTTAAATATGATTGGGCTTCTAGGGTTAATTGGTCCAGGCCTAGCTGGTGGGAGGCTTCAGCCGTGGCTAGTTACCACCCTACCGACAAAGACGTACCGCCAAGCAATTTAGCGTTCCGGTACGATGTCGTGTAGAAACCGAAAGGAGTGTGGATTTTCATCCTCCTCCTAACAAGTTAGTCCGCTTCCATCTTAGATTACGTCATCACTTACCATCAGGTGAGATTGTATTCAAGGGCTAGCTTGTAAAAAAAAAAAAAATCGCTCACCGGTTCATGTAGTTGCCCAGCGCCAGCACGATCTCGAGCAGCGCGCGCAGGCGGCGCGAGCGCGTCATGTCGCGCGCGGCGCGCAGCACCACGGACGCGCGGCTGCTCGCCTCCGCCACCGCGCCCGAGAACTTCTTCTTGAACAGCAGCGTGCGCACGCGCTGCGAGTAGTGGGGAATCCTGCGAATAATTATTATTATACGTATTATATAATATATGACATTTAATAAAATATGATTGTCAAGGAATTCCTTAACCCTACATCCAGTAGTCACAAGTTCAGGACTCTGCTCGGAGTTTTTCTCTCTACCACGCGATGGACCCTGCACCCGCACGGTGAATCCATGGAATGCTAAGATATTTGTCTCATAAACACCCGAACATATCCTCCTATTTGGAAGGAATTCGTATTAAGACAGACTTACGAACCTTAAGGACTAAGCAACATGGAATTTAGCCTCCAGCTATTATGTGTTCTAGAAAAAAATCAATACACGAGTAAGAATCCATTAGAAATTTATAACAATTTAGCATGGTATGACCATGTAATGCGGTAATGTGTGAGTGAAAAAAGTTAAAATTACAAATAGGAAGCAACAAGAGAAGAAGAAGAAGATTATGTGAAAGATATATTACACATAGTTCTTTCACAGGAGTCAAATGATAATTATTTCAAAGGAGTAGGAGTAAGAGATGATGACAGATAATAATAGAAAATAATGGAAGAGTATGGTACATTGTACCAACCCCATTTAGATGGGTTAAGGACAAGGAGATAAAGAGATGGCAAGTTGTATGATAGATGAAAATAAAAGAGAATGCTACCTTTTGCCACTAAGAAGGTATAAGAAAAGTTATATGATGTAAGAATATGGTACAGTAGCACTCACTTGGAGATCTCGTACAGGAAGCGGTCGGCGCGCGCCATGCTGTCGAGCTCGTCCTGGTGCTCCTCCAGTAGCGCCGCCTCCTCCGCGCTAGGCGTGAACTTCAGCAGCTGCTCCACCATGTCCAGCGGGAGCTGCTCGCCGCTGTCCATGCGGAGGATCGCTCTGGAATTTACATTTACTAATAAACACGCGATCTTTTTTCAGTAATACTTCTTTACGCATGCTTGACTTGGGAAATAAACTGGTGAATAAGCTACGAAAAGTGTTATCGAGCAAGGCTTTTGTGATGCCATCTACAGGCATAGAGAAATAGTGTTTGTTATTTTAAGCTATCAGCTGTAGATGGCGTTCTCTCGTTTCAAGAGAGTGTAAATGCAGTCACGTTCACGCACCGTTAACGAACCGCAAACTTTTTGATGTGTCCTGCGACATATCGACGACGATCGGGGATCGACGGGCCTGATATCCGCATTTAATGGAATTAATGCCGCAGATTTAGTGGAAAATGAAAATTTCCTAAATTGTCACGAAATGGAATTCTTGCCCGAAAAATTGTTCAGATTTTGATTAGTACCGGTACTCACCGACAAATTTCCTCATCAGACATTTTGAGTTTGGATAAAAGTATGGTGCAGTTCTGAGCGCGTCGTCCGTCGATCACCGACAAAATTTTCGTGCGTGGTTTGGATCCAAGTTGCCGTAAATCTTCTACAGAGCCTTCGTTCTGTAATAAAAATACGTTTATTATTATTTGTTTCTTATGGTATATTTACCTACTCATATCTGTTTTCCGCAAAAACTAATTCGTCTGACAGTATAGATCTCTGTCCTCGTCTTTACCGGGGTGCCATTAAAAAGCTGTCGACCGAAGCTGTTTACTATCTCAGAATCAAACCTAAGCAAAATGCTCGACTGATTGATGATTTGGGCTAGATTTCCGTGATAAATCTAGCCCAAATCATCAATCTTCCAAAAATCAAAACTTCTCTCCTTAATTATGAGTTACAAACAAAAATGAGCCGTTACTAAAACACAGATTAAAAAGCGTTCTCTATTATAGTTATAGCTTTTTTATGGTACAAGTTATCGCTTAATACAATAGTGTTTAAATAGTAAGCAAAGCGTTACTCCGTCCTTGACCATTTGTACAGCACTGATTAATGTAGAAGGTGCTTGTACCTTTAAGTTGATTCGACCATCGGGTTGGAAATCTACTCCGTGGCCTTTTGTTTAACCCACCACAATAGTTCTCCTTTCCACGACATACTATGATGTATCCAAAATAACCAAGGATGCGCTGCAGATTAATGTTAAGCGGTAAATGTTTGGTTTGGAAACGTATTTCAACTATTTTAGAAATAGTTAGTTATGCCACTTCTAGAGTTCATATTGTGTGTCCAATAAATTCAAATAAACACTCATCTTAACATGCATTATTAGCAAAACGTGATTAGAAAACCGAATAGTTAGGTACCTACCTGTACACCATTCTTCTGATAAGCGCAGAACATTTTGTCGATCGCGTGCAAATCCATCGCGTTGTACAACTTGGTGTCGTCCAACTCTTGCCAAATGGTTCCGTGGAGTTTCGTGTCAGGGAGTTTGCTCCAGTTGAAGCTCTTCAAAGGATTCCCAGGGGTCGGGACGTTCTTCTTGGGTCTGGGCGGCGCGGGGCCGAGAGGTGCGGGGGGAGCGAAGGGCGCGGGTGGGGGTAGGGGTGCGGCGGGAGGAGGGGGGAACAGGGATGGCGGGGGAGGCGGTGGTGGGACGCTGCACGTTTCTATCACTGCGCTCTTTAGATTGCTGACCTGAAAATGGTATTTTTTTATTTATTTATTTATTAAGTTTGCTAGCGACTTTTACATATTTTTACACATACAAAAAAATCAACTTATGAACTAACATGCTTAGCGTATGCAAAATCATATTAAAGCAAACATTGCTTGCAGAACCACTTTCATCCAATATTTTACAAAACAAAATACTTATATTTTACAACTTAAATATAAATCTAAAGTATCCTAATTAAAAGCAAAAAAGAAAAAATTAAATATGTATTTCTGTATCTAAAACTATATAATCAAAAATTAATAAAAAAACTAAACAATAAATAGTAAAAAAAAATGCAAGGAAACTAATAAAACAAGCCAGTCATACTTGGCTAACCAGGTTACTAATGATTAACCTGCGAAATGTGTTAAGCGAATTTGAATTGACATCCAGTGAACCACTAAGCTTATTATACTGTTTACATAGCCGAGGGAAGATGGAGTTGGCGCCGAAAACTGTCCTGGTGTGAGGTGGAAAAAGTGGAGTAATAGCAGAACGCGGATATCTATATGGCACTCTAAAATTTATTTTACCTAATAACTCAGGGCAGTCTAACTTATTTCTTAGCAGTTTATATAAGAATATTAGGTCTAACAAATCCCGTCTTTGTTCGAGGGTTATCATTTTAAAATACTTGAGCCTTTTCCTATATGAAACTACTGTTTTATGAATTTTGGATGAGTATGATAAATGCCACATAAATCTTTTTTGCACACGTTCTAGCCTTAAATGGTGGGTAGCGTAATGTGGACGCCAAACAATACTGCAGTACTCCAAATGACTACGCACAAGACTATTATAAAGAGTCATTTTAGTTTTAGGTTCTTTGAAAGATCGACCTTGGCGCATAACAAATCCCAGTAATTTAGACGCTTTCTTTATCACACTTTCTATATGGTTCAAAAAGGTTAATTTTCTGTCAAACATAACTCCTAAATCTCTTATAACGTCAACTTCCTTGAGACTATTACCATCTAATTTATATTGTGTTTGAAATATATTGACTTTACGAGTGAATTTAATATGAAGACATTTATTAAGGTTAAGTTGCATGCCATTAGATTTGCACCAATTTATAAGTCTATTTAGATCACTCTGCAGTAGAACTGAATCGGCCATTGAACAAATTGTTTTTGATATCTTTAGGTCATCGGCATATAAATATGGTTTGGACTGTTCAAAGCATAGTACAACGTCGTTTACAAATATATTAAACAAAATCGGGCCTAGATGTGATCCCTGAGGAATACCTGATGTTATTTTGTTTATCGAGGAGCTAAAACCATTAATAACTACGTAAAATGTTCGTTCGTTCAAATATGACGATAACCATTGCAATACCGAACCTGAGAACCCATAATACTTTAATTTTTCAACTAGAAGAGCATGAGGTACTTTATCGAATGCCTTTTTAAAATCTGTATAAATGGTGTCTACTTGTTTTTGAGAGTCTATAGCTTCTGATAAAGTAGAATGGAAACTAACTAAGTTTGTGGTAGTTGACCGGCCAGGCAAAAATCCATGCTGATAATCAGAGACAAAACTTTTGAAATACGTTTGTATTAGGGGACAAACTAAAGACTCAAAGACCTTGGCAAAAACAGAAAGAATTGATATGGGCCTATAGTTCTGTATATCTTTTTCGTCATCACTCTTGAATATTGGTACAACTTTTGCCTGTTTCCAAAGAGTTGGAAAGGTACCAGAGTTTAATGACGCTTTAAAAATTAGGTAAATAGGAACAACTAGATAGGTCGCGCAATTTCTAATGAATATTGGTGGAATATTGTCCGGTCCTGATCCTTTTGAAATATCAAGGTCTTTTAGCTTTTTCAAAATCTCAGTTTGACTTATTTCGATGGTTCCAAAGTTTTCGCTGATACCTAAGTAGGGTTTTTTTTGTAACTGGTTAGAATATTCCTTACTACAGTTGTTATCATCATCATATACGGAAGCAAAGTAACTAGAGAACATATTACAAATTTCAACTCCGTTGTTTGAAATATTACCCGCGTAACTCATTGTAGCTGGATAGGAGTTAGGATTTTTACGCTTGCCTTTCAGGAAAGTCCAAAATGCTTTTGGGTTTTTCTGAATTTGCTTTTCAAGGTCCTTATTATAATTGTTGTAGGCATCCCGTGTAGCTTTATTGCATCTGTCACTAAGTATTTTTTTAGTTCTATTTGATCCATTGGATTATTATATTTTTTAAAACGTTTTAAAATTTTATATTTTTCTTTAATTCTTTTTACAATCATATTGTTTATCCAGGAAGGGTACCTACTACTTTTGACTTTTTTTAGAGGAACATATTTTACGATAGCAGTCTGCAGAACTTCATAAAATACTTTTATCATCTCATTTACATCAATTACGTCAAGAACAAGATCCCAGTTAATTCCTTTCAAATACCCGTTAATAGACTCATAATCAGCTTTATAAAAGTTAAATCGCTTTTGCGACGTATTGGTAGAAAGCCTATCTATCTTTACATTGGGTATGTTGATTTCGAGGGGAGGGTGCAGTGGATCAATGTTGCTAATATAATTATAAGAATAACTAACTGTGCAAGCAGGTAAATCTACTAGTACAAGATCAAGTATTTTTTGCCTATTGTTTACAACAGAGTTACATTGACGTAAACCATTTTCTGTTATAAAATCTAACAAATTTTGCGCTATTGGAGCAATATTGCAATTAGATGAGTTAACAGACACATTCCAAGTAATGGAGCTTAAATTAAAGTCGCCAATGATACATGTTAACATGTTATGTTGCTCAGAAACTCCATTACAGTTATTTAAAAAATGATCTAGCACAATCTTATTAACAGGTGGTGGAAGATAAATACCACATATAGCTATATGACGAATACTGTTAAGATGTGGTACATCAATAACCACCCACAAATCTTCACAGTCACTTTCCCAACTACTTACTCTGTTAGAGATAATATTTTTCTTTACTGCGATGAGTACACCCCCACCATCAGTCTTAGTACTAAGCTTAGTGGTCTCTCTGTCTCTTCTGTAAACATTATAACGTGAATCGAAAAGTTCACTGTTTGAGATTGAGCTTTTTAACCAGGTTTCCGTCAAAATAATGATGTCATAATCATTAACTACTATGTTACGGTAAACATCATGCGTTTTGGTTCTGAGTCCACGAACATTTTGATACAACATATTAATTGACGCGTATTTTAAGCAAAATGACACCAGTACAAGACTTCTACCTTAAAACATTAACATAGTTTACTTAAAAATTCTGTATTTTTGACTATTTTATAGTCGGAGCACTCATCTTTGCGTATCAGTATACGACCATTTCGAATCCAGACAAATTTATAACCCAACTCTTTCGCTCTTAGTCTCGTCGAAGCATGCAAGGCCTTGTTCTCAGGTGACAGATGTTCCATGATATAAATGGGTTTGTTTTCTCTACCAACTCCAACGCCAATATGTGATGTGTTTAATTTATCTTTGGGGTTGTTTTTATTATGATTTATAGCTGCAGCCAAAACAGTGTCTCTAGTCAGTGGAGAATTGAACTGTATAATGATAGACCTCGGTCGAGTACTTTGATGGTTCACTTTAGCTACTCTTGTTATGTTTATAATTTTGTCAGTAGTTATCTCTGATCCTATGACACTGCCCAATTGTTCGACGATCTTAATCAAGTTTTCATTTTTTCTTTCAGGAACGCATTGCAATTCTAAGTTGTTGCATCTAGAGCGCTGTTCAAGGTCATTAACACGTGCGCTTAGAGCCTCTACAGTTGACTCCAACTTACTATTATGTTCTTTTAGACTATTTAAGACTGACTGACTTGCACGATGTTCTTTCAAAAAATCATCGTACTGGTTATTAATAAAAGTCATGGAACTTTTCATATCAGAGATTTCTTCCCTTAATACCTTTAATTCACTATTTAGTACGCTTTGAATGGATGTAGTTATCTGAGTCAGTATCTCTTTCATTTCAGCCCTTACAATTTTACTTACTAAGTCACCTATATCATCATGCTTGATTGGACTCGTCAAATCCGGCGAAGAAACAGCAACTCTTTTGTTGGATCTCTTAGTTACATTATATTCGCTGCCCGACGTGCTAATATCTTTACGAATTGGCGTATTTTCATTATTGCCTTTCGGTCTTTTTGGCGCACAAGAGGGACACATCCAATCAGCAGATGACGGCGTCTCTATTATGGTTTGCCCAGTCGACAGTAAGCATGCGCAATGGTATCCGTTCTTGCATTTCGCGCAATACATGTAATCTTCATCCTCTTTAGCTTCGTCACAACAGTTCATTTTGATCTTTGACATTTTTTAATTTTTAAATTTATCTATTTTGTTTTAATTAATTATTTTCGTGTTTTATTTGTATTTAAACGGATATTGATGACGCCACAATCAATTTAAAAATAGAAAAGAATATCACGACGCGGGATTTGAACCAGGGTACCCCGTCTCTGCAGTCCAATGCTTTGACCGCGACGCTGTGGAGCTCTAAGTTATAGTAGTGAAAAAGTTGAACGTACAATAACACAACTCTTCTATGATGCGGGTAGTCATAAATAAAATGAGACTAATATTTGCAATAGTCAATTACACATCCTAAAACTTTATACAAAAGCAGAGCGATTTCACCACAGGTCACAACAAAAGATGTTATAATGCACTTTGAAAGTAATTTTACATTAGATACAGTTTATCTTGCTTGGTATTATTGTTTTGAACTTCACTTTTAACAATTATTACTTGTCGATAACGCGGTCACACGACTTCCTTACACGGCGACCGCCGACGGACGGCCAAATGGTAAATACATATAATGTTTCATTCACTAATCATGTTATCATGCGACCAACGAGATAATCTCGTAAAGGGATATATAGCGTGGGCGAGAGCTGAATTACATTATGCTATATCGGTCAAAATAAATAGAATTTTGGGTGTCACTTTCAAACAACATTAAAGCCAATCTTTTGAGATAGAACATTATCAATAAAAATCTAACAACAACAAGACCATGATTAATATAGAGAATTAAAAGGAAATAGACATACCTTTGCATCATCTGGTATGCTCCCTTCGCTGACTAGCTTTTCAAACCTCGCACGTTCAGATCGCTCTTGATTCAGCTGAAATATTAACAAACTTTAATTAGATTTCTTCATAATTAACATTCTAATTAATACTATTTACTAATTGATCTCACGGCTTCAAAATTCACAATCACTTACGCTTTTACCTACTAGTCAGTTCAAGCTTTCTCAATCTCTATTTACGTCAAACGTAATATGTATGTATAACAAACTGACACCTGTCATTCGCAACATCCTACATGTTTAGTGAACATATTATAAGCTGCTCCCACCCCGGGGGGGTTGGGGTGTATGGGGGTTGGGGTGTATCACTCTAGAATGGACCTGTGCCCACCTTAGAATTCTGCACAAGCGATATGGAATTCTATTATGATACTAATAATAGACTTGATATGGGGAGCCAGGCGTATCCTTGGAAATAGACTACGTTACGTAGTCAGGACTTTAGGATACGGTAGTGTAAAGACAGGTGGAGAACTTTGCCGCCTAGCAATGGGTGGAGAAGTTTAGGAAGCTGACCGCCAACCTTTAGTAGTGGAGAGGCTTAGAAGAAGAACGAAGAAGAAGTTACCTGCTGCTCGAGCTGATGCGCTCTGCACGCAGAGGCGCGCGCTCTCTCCGTGCACTCCATGTGCGCGGCCGTCTCCCTCTCCAGCCGCTCCTTCAGCCGAGAGAGAACTCCCTCCAACTCCTCCTTCTCCTGCGTGCTTTGGTCCACTTGCTTCTCCTGTTAGTGGTGGGAGTTAGTTACATGCAATGTGTGTCACATATGGATATTATGTGCCTTATACCGTGGAATACTGCGAGCGAGGTGAATGTTTGTATTGTTATTATTAAATTAACGTTAAAATAATAAAACATTAACGTTTTAAAACTTTACTTGAATACGATATATTTTTTACGATCTAATAGTAAGATAATCATCAATTTAATATCTATTTATAAAAAGTATGATTAAGTAATGAGACTGTAAGAAAACTAGTAATTGTTAGGATGCAAATAAAAAAGCTTTCAAAAAAAAGAATCATAAAACATTTTTTTTGTTTAAAAATTGCTGTTTCAATAAAATCATTCAAAATCTCATATTCCATTTTTATTTTTATTTCTTCTTACCATTAAATTCATAATTTACTTCAGGTAAAAAGTTTTAAATATTAATTTAAATTGATAGTATAACCGCCTCGCTCACAGTATAAAAACAAAACAAAAAATAAAATAAAAAAAATGTTTGGTAAATTTCCAAATGTCTTGTGTTTGGATTTCAATGGTACTCGTAATAAAAATTATAACTGTTAGTTAAACGTCTTAAATATTAAATGCAATATGGGGAATTATTTCAATGAAAATAAATGTATAAAGTAGTAGTAACCCATTCCCAGGCTTTTAATATTTGAAGCCAATGGGATGGCATTATTGGTGTTATAAATGAGTTACCATCAAATGACTGAAAGTGATGTTAATTCTTCAGTCAGTCACCGCTTCCCAAAGTTATAATGCGAAGGACAATTCAATTAAGTGGCAGCAACTGTCTGGTATATCAAAACTTTGTAGAAAATCTACTAAAGGTCATTAAATGATATAGAATACACTCTCTCAAAACTATAGACTGACTATTTTAAAAAAACTCTCAACTGTCGTTTTATTCCGAAACTAGAACATCTTGAATGTTGACTCGACGATATAACATTGCAAATATTTTGTGTTGATAATTAGTTTTGCTTTGAGTCAATAGCTACACGAATTTTTTGAAAATTTAGTCTAATTTTGGCAGCAACGTACCAACTCCAGACAGACAGACCAGAAATACACGTTGTCTTATCGATTCTTTTCTGCGATTAATAACTAACTAATTCTAACGTTCGATTACTTTGTGACAAATATTGTCGGCACAAGTATTAAAACATTATTTTATGCAATATTTTTATATTGTCAAAAAAATCCGCATAAAATGTACTTTAATTGAATTGTCCAAAGCATGCAGCATTAATTTGCTAAATGGTGATAATTGTTACCTTTTTGGCCAGTTCAGTGGCTAAGTCAACATTTTCTCTCTCCAAATTCTCCGCCTTCGACCTGGCGGCGACGAGCTCCTCTTCCTTGGCCAGTAAGTGGACTATTTCTCCTACGTTGATCTCTAAGGGGGCGACATCGGGGTCGTATACCTATAACAAAGCATACTGTCGTAGTTTCTAACATAACCTTCAATGCATAAAATGTGTAAGAAAGAAAGAAAGAAAGAAATATCTTTATTTTTAGGTAGTGCCACATATTACAACATTAAATTCTAAATATATAGCTTTTAGCTAGAACAATAAAAGAAGAACGCAATGCAATGTGGCATAACCTAGAAAAAGGCCCTAACTCAGCATTTTGCCACATACTTCGTATACAAAAAAAAGTATGCAGGTGGCTCAGTATCGTGATGTTTGGAAGTCCCTACAAAAGGCCTATGTCCTGCAGTGGATGGCCATCGGCTGATATGATGATGATGATGATGACTTTACATTTTTAATGCAGGTAGGCACCACACGGGGTGACGCGGACTCACTTTGATGTGATCGGAGCAGGTGTCGGTGGTGCTGTCGCGGTCGCTGTTGGCGCGGCTGCCGGCCGACGGCTGCTGCAGCACCACCTGCTGCACCACCCTGTCCAGCAGCAGCCAGTGTTGCGCGTGCGGGTTGTATTCCACTGGAAACAACAGAAAAAATATTTAAAATATAATAGTGCGGGTATTTCTAACTTATTTTTACCTAGCACCTAAACTTAGAATAGTTAGATTACAGTGTGTGGATGGATGATATGGGGTACGTAGAACGGTCAACCCTATGTCAAATGCGGAAAAGGCCCAGGAAAGAAGAAGTACAGTGTATGGTTTGTAACGTGGTAGTACTCCTTTTGGGACAAGTCATTCCTGCTTTGGTTTCACTCCAGTCACGTTCCGTCGCGTTGCATACACAGGGTTTCCTATCGAGAAACACCAACAACGCACTATATCTAAAGCATTACAAAATGAGATAACTCATGGAGCGCAGAAAAATTACAGACGTAATTTTTTTGGCCAAGATTTTGAGAGGTCTTATTGATGCACCAGAGTTGCTTGAACGCTTAAAGTTTACAGTACCTCGCAGAGGAAGCCGCCTACATAACCGTAAAACGTTTTGTTTGCCATGTACTAAGACCAATCTTGGTCAGCATAGTCCAATATACCGCATGCAATCTTTTGCAAACAGTGTCCGAGACCGTATAGATATCTTCAGTGACTCAATTAGCAGTATTAAGATTAGGTTTCCTTAAATGGATGTCTTCTTCGCATTTATTTTTTGTTGTTTGTCTTTTTTTTTTTTTTTTCTTTTTTTTTTTCTTTGTCTTTTTTCTTTTTGATTACAGTAAGTAAATAATTTGCGTTGTACCCTATGTAAGCATGTTGTGTTTGCTTCAAGTAGACACAATTACGTGAGGATGAGAAGAAGCTATTTTTTAATATATGTTAGATTAAGTATTTGTGCCAGTTTAGCAAACCAATAAAAAAAAAAAAAAAAAAATATCTTATATTGCCTAATTAATTAGCATATTTAAGATTTCTATTCACTTATATCTTTAGGATAGGTATACCTACGGCGCAACCTGTCCGCGAAGAAAGGCGGCGTTTGCGCCAAAGGGATTCTACCTGGACGCAGGACATCACTATCGAGGTAGACAGCCCTTGCCCCGTCAGTGTCAGCCCCGCGCCCAAGAACGATTGCTCTTGTTCTTTGACAAGGCTCGTCTTATATAGAGTCCGTCCGACGTAGTCTGCGCCGGTAGCTGGCTTCTGGAATGTTCTATGGACGTAGGAGTGGCAGAGTATTCGTTGAGATAAAGGGTTCCGTATACTCCGTTACAGATGTCTTAATTAACATAACAAAGTGACTCACACTGCAGCAGCAGAAGGTGCTGCAGCATAGACAACAGATGTGGGTAGGCGGCGGTGTGGCTCAGCTTGCGCCGCAGCAGCTCGAACATGGCGGCCGCGCTCTTCGTGTCCACGTGCTGCTTGTCGAACCTTCGCGCCAACTCCCGCTCATCTTCGTTTCGCACCATCTCGAAGAACTCAATGTGGCGGTCGAGCGTCTCGTTCTCATACTTTCGTAGTTTTTCGATTACTGGAATAAAAAAAAAACAAATGATCACGTTATTTTTTTATGTAATGTAAGTCTATGATAGAACGCGCTTGCTGTTTCACTTTCGACTTGAAGATACGGATTTAAAACGGAAGCTGAAAAAGCATTCCACATCTTTGCAGTGCGTGTGAAGAGGGACTAAATCGCTTAGTAATATGAAGCCTATGCGTATGAGCCTTATTAGATAAAAAATCCAATATTTTTAGTTTCCTTTCTTCCTTCACCGGGGACCCCAACAGTTTGTACCTCAGATCCGGAATTCTAGACTATCTTCCCCGGGGTGATAGTTCAGCACGGCATTGACGAACGGCTCCAAGCATAATTTCTAATTACAAGTTATTGTAACTATGCGTATCATAAGAAGGCTTAAAGCACTCAGTAGCATAGTTCGAAGAGCCAATATTCTATCTACTAGGAGGATCGAGGACATTGAGCGAGTTGCTTGCGATTCGTGGTGTTTCGAAGTCCATGCAAGAGGTCTACGTCTAGATGGACTGTTCGTCTGTTGATGATGAACAAGAATTATTATCAACAACTCACCAGGCTGTATCCCCAACATCAACAGCTCGTACCGCAGATGCAGCCGGAACTCCAGGCTGTCTTCCCCTGGCCCGTAGTTCAGCACGGCGTTCACGAAGGACATGATGGCGGTCTTGAGCCCCAGTTCGTCGCGGTACGCGCCCGTGCTGCGGTCCAGCTCGTTGACGATGCCCTGGAACCGGGCGCGCTCGCCCGCGTACTTCTGGTAATGGACCATGGCTTCTAGCACCTGGAATTCAATGACACAATTTAAATTTAACCAGCCCTTCTGGAGACGAAAGTTCTTGGTAATTTTTTGCGCCATAGATCAGCCTGGCTAGTACTCGTAACTTGGCTGTAACTTGGCTGTCTAACGAGTAAATGCAGTTAGGATTTCTTATGGTTTTAAGAACTCCTTATTACATTTACGCTATTGTAATAAGTTAGCTTGAGTTTCTCAAGACAAAAATCATTGAGTATTGAGTAAGGAAGATACCAAACTGCTTTGTTATTTCAGCAGTGGTAAGACAGTTAGTCTTTGCTTGCACAACGAACGCTCTTTTTTCGTCTACTAAAAATGGGTAGATATTTCAAGTATCATCCTCATCAATGTAGTAGAATTTAGTATTACCTTTTTATGTCCTCCAGGTACTAAACACACGGCGCCGAGGATTTCCAACGCAGCCACTTTGGTTTTTACATTCTCTGTGTCCATTGATTGAGCTATCAGATCGATACTAGTGGGATGAGCCAGGACATGAGCGCGACCCGTCTGAAAAGTAGAAAACCACATTCAAATAACAATTAAAGTATAAGCACAGACAACATAAAAGAACCAGTACAGAAGATTCACTCCGCAACGTCATTTAATTAAATAACGACTCTTTCTACGATACAATACAGTGTAATTCAGCTTGAACACAATTAGTTGCCTACTGTTATATTCACATACAACTTATGTCATGTCATGACATTACACTGCACCTGATCAGCAGCGCAGAATACTGATAGAGTATCACTGTGACTTACAGAATTGTTCATCAACGCCTTGATGCCCGCGATGAGGTTGTGTCTCGTGGCGGCGTCGTCCCGAGGCGCCCGCTGCAGCGCTTCGAGCAAGGCCGCGAGCCCGCCTTGCTTGATGAAGCGTATGACGAAACTGTGCGCGCGCGTACGCAGCGCAGTCTTCAGTCCGTCCACGAGTGCGCACGCGTCTGTGGGAACTGCGCTGTCGTCTTCTGATGATGCGAACGCCTGCAATTAATCAACCAACAAATGAACTTTGTTTTGTGATCGTTAAGAATCCCTTGATGGCTTTTAAAGAAAGTTATGAGCAAAGTTCCAAATTGTTGGTCCATATTTTATTTAACTTTTAAGTTAAATCTATACTAATATTATAACGCTGAAGAGTTTGTTTATTTGCTTGATGGCGCTAATCTAATGAACTACTGGTCCGATTTGAAAAACTCTTTCAATGTTAGATAGCCTATACGTAGAGAAAGGCTATACGCATCAGCCAATATAATAAAAATATGCCGTTTTACGTGGGATCCTTTCAAACAACCAGCATTCTTGCCACCATTACACGAGGATAGTGGGCACAATGTTAGGAGAAAAATTTCGCGAAAATCCAGGACCGAAGCAGTTAACTTCGTTTTAAACCAATGTAGTGTTTCATCTCCTGCGAAGATACTCCGTTTTCAGAATTAAGTTTGGTACCTAGCTACGTCTACGTATATCTGGATGACGTTGTGTTTCTCATTCGTCAATGTTTCGTGGAGAAAAGGAACATAAACCAAATATTTGAAAATCACATGTGTTATCGCCGCGTTACAATGACTCGCGGTACGGACGGCTTCAGTGTGCTCGTGGCGTTCGAGCCGTCCACACCTCTTGTTGTGTAATTCTTTATGCGTTACTTGGTATAGGCGGAGAGAGTGACTTGAGTGAAAAAGGGGAGTATTAGATAGATAGAGTATTAGAAGTCAAAGGCGCCTTGAACCCTACACACATCGTTCACAAGTGCGTGACTTCACTCAAGGTCATTCTCTGCCATTCTAGGGTCTTATTTTGGTTACAGTTTGATTTGTTAATTAAGTTGTCCTGACAAATTTTGTGAATAACCTAACATAACCTTTGTTCGACATTAGTTTTCTTATTTTTGTAATCACTTCTGAGTCCGGTAAAACATGAGCCTCACATCAGCGATCTCGTTGAGAGCCTTGATGTAGTCCTCGACCTGCGGCGCGGTGGCGAGCGGCGGCGGCTGGCCCGGCGGCGGCCGCCTGCTGCAGTAGATCTGCCACTTCTTCGCCGCCGGCAGCTCCATCATGGCCGCCTTGTTCACCGCTGTCAGGTCCAACTCTTCCTGCAAATAGAAGTGGCACAGATTTAAAAAGATCCTGATCCTAGAGAACCCTGCAGCACGTAACTTTAACGGATTTGCAGGGTTTTGACGGCCTCCGTGGCGCAGTGTTAAGCGCGGTGGTTTTACAAGACAGAGGTCCTGGGTTCCCTGGATCCCCGGCCCCGATTGAGGTTATCTTAATTGGTCCAGGTCTGGCTGGTGTGAGGCTTCGGCCGTGGCCAGTTACCACCCTACCTTCAACGGCGTACCTACTGCCAAGCAAAACTCAGACTTCGAAACAGAAATCGTGGATTTTCATTCTCCGCCTAACAAGTTAGCCCGCTTCCATCTTAGATTGCATAATCACTTAGACACTTAACATCAGATGAAATTGTAGTCAAGGGTACTGATAATGATAAATCATACCAATATCTTAAAAAGCTAAGAAGCTTTAGCTTGACCGTTGGATCAAAAGTCTGAAAGTACATATACAGAAGGCCTTGAGACTCTTCCAGAGTGAAGAATTTCACTACATAGGTCACTCGTACATTAATTTCAACTCAACTCAACTTAATTTCATAAATACAATTACCTAAGTACCTAAGGTTTATAAAATAGAAAGTACAGCTTAAATTCCTTGCGCCTATATGTCTAAGCAAATCTAGTATAAAATACTAGTCAGTAAAAAATGTTTGTATCCATACATACATACTGTAATGTCTAATGATTACTATACACATTTGCATACGGAATTGGCTAGATTTTCAAGTATAAGGCCGAACACAGATTTGCAGAAAAGCGACAACAGTCGCATTTTAAAATATACGAATGGCGTAGGTAGTTAAATTTTTTGTAAATATTTTGTTTTTAATTTTAACTTAGAATGTAATTGAACTGTGATACGTATAGTTAAAAATATAACTATATATAAACTTAATTTTGAAATCGAAAATATCTCTCTCTCTTTCATCGCAATAGGACAAAACACATAGACAATCGTAAGACCATACGTAAGACAATCGTAGACAATTATCTCATTGTACGAATTCTAGGCCTGGGGGAATCCTAATAGTGGGGAAATTGGTGATCTTACACCCAATCTTTCGAAAGTAGTTGATCTCATTTAAGTAATAATCGCAAATGTATAGCCAGCCTAAACATTTAACCCTAATCTAAAATACCACAAACCTAATCCGTGAGACCGGATCTGAGGAACTCGCGACCTTCGCATGGATTCGTCGAAATTGAAAGCGAATGTAGCACAAAAAGGGTTAAATCAACTGCATTAAGAGTATTTAAAAATACCATCGCAACATTTAAAAGTCGGTAGGTATGTCGGACGCCAATGTCATGCCATGTATGGCATAGAATTTTCGAGTGCTTACACACATACTGTGCACCGAAAGGGATCACGGTACAAAAGATCATTAGAATATTTTGACGATCTCTGTAGAGCCTTGTATTACTATTTTAAATAGTCCTAGATACAATCCTCAGCTCGCGTAACTTTTGGAATTTATAATTTGACTTAATGGTAGCCATGACTAATCACCACCCTACCGGCAAAGACGTAGCGCCAAACAATTAAGCGTATCAGTATCAATTCGATTCATTCCCAACGCCCGACAAAGTATATTTTCAAAAAGATCACATACCTTTTGTCGAATAAATAATGAACTTGAAAAAGCGTAAAAAATACATAACCCACAATCTTATAATGTTTAAGAATTTTCATACTCCAAGTAGAGGAAGTTATGCGCAACATTCACTTCAACTGGAAAGCACTCAAATCCATAAAGAAACATCAACTTTCAATCCAAATTATCGCATTCTCAAAGCAATTTTAGCCTTCACATTCAATCAATAATTCAATGTTGAAAATTACACAACGATCACAAAAAAAATGTCGTAATCGAAGACAAAAAGAGTGGAATCCGAGATGATTGATGGGAACGGAGGCACTCTCGACAAATAGAGAGTAATCATTGTCCACAATCGCACAAGTCATCGCGCTAATCTCGCCCCCGAGTGACATAACGGCGCTCAACAGACTTATTATAACAGATAGTCAATCATATTATAGTAATAATGGTAATCTCACAGAATTATAGTCAATAATCACACGCTTTTTCTTGTCCGGTGTTGTTCAATTTCTTGTTAAGCTTGTTTAATCCTACTGAATATTTTAAACGCGATAGTTTTTATGGATGTTTGTTACTCTTTCACGCAAAAACTACTGAATGGATTTGACATTTTTAGACTAATAAATAGGCTATCAACCCATATACGGCTCACTGCTAAGCTCGAGTCTCCTCTCAGAATGTCAGGGGTTAGACCAATAGCCCACCACGCTGGCCCGAATTGGCAGACTTCAGATACGCAGAGAATTAAAAAATTGTCTATGCAGGTATGCAGGTTTCCTCACGATGTTTTCCTCCACTGTTTGTGACACGTGATATTTAATTTCTTAAAATGCACACAACTGCAAAGTTGGAGGTGCATGCCACGGACCGGATCCGAACGGTATGGGTTCGGATCCGGAATCGGAGGCAGAGGTCATATCCACTGGGCTATCACGACTCTTTTATATCAAAGACAATCCATGGTTACCACGGAATTTCTAAAAACTGGATTTTAGTAAAATGAAAATGATAATAGATCTCTAAGGGTGTCAACACAATATACATCTCATAGCAAGTACTATACGTAGCTTGGTCACAACAACCAGTAGTGCCTGCCTGCGGCCAAGTACATGGTGTTTTTTTTAGTAAACTACTGCCGAGTGTGCGAGATGCCTTAATATTTCATTAAAATAACCATGCTAGATTCACTGATATGTACATTAATATATAAAATGGTTGAAAACATGATGTTGTTTTTGACCTGAATAGTCCAGCGACCCGTAATACCCAAGATGATGGGGAGCACATAATTGCGCTCATTATTATAAACATGTCCTAAACGTCGTCGCCGACTCGCTAATTAGATAATTATAGTTAGACGTATGAGTTAGAAAATTCTTCAGAGTTAATTTAAGGCTTCTAAATTTATACAAGTGGTGCAATGCAACTCGTTTTGCTTTGGGTTGATTTTTCAACCAAATTCCAAAAGAGGTTATATTGTTTTTGTTACTTCAAATTGTCATTTGAAAGAACGGGTTTACCTCACCTCAAAAACGCCTTGCCTGTAATAGAGCTACACATCTTAGGCATATTATAAGCCTAGCGTACCCTTCAATGGCAGGCATCTACTGATCCGCATCGTACGCATCGAACGCATCGAACGCATCGCTTCAAATGGATTTTTCGAAATATTTGCATAGAAAGTCATACAAGTGCGTCTACTGATACGTATCGTACGAATATCCGATACACAGGCTGCGGATCAGTGGACGCCTGCCACAAACTGGTACAATCATGCCATGTTTTTAGTTTAAATGTTTAAAATTCTAACCTCAAAAGTGGCGGAAGTAATAGCCGCCAATGTCTCTATATGAGCACCCCACTGAAGTTTATGATCCAAGGTTTCTCCAAGAAAGTCTGTGGTATTCTCCAACTCTAGTGATTCACCGTTTTTAGTTACTGTCTTTAATGCAATGTAATAATTAAATGACTTAAGTGTAATTGTAAATAAGTTTAGAGTTTTTTACAACCTAGACAATCTAGGTTGTAAAAAAGCTGGGAAATTTACCGCGTATTCCACTGCGCCACGGAGGCCATCAATATTATCATAGTTATTTACCTATCCTCAGATCATATATACATAATTATGTTCTATGAACCAACCCATGTTGGCTACAAAGAATTTAGATTTGATTTTTATTATTACTATTAGCACTCCCGGCGGGTGACCGCTTCTCTAATAGCAATTTATTATTTAATTATGATTGCATTAGATATGGGACCGCTCGGCGCCCACGTCGGACAATGAATGCAGATCGAGTCGTGTCTTCGCGCGATGTCAAGGTTGGCTGAATTAATTCATTCGTGGTAGCTTTTAATTTCAATTACTGAATAAGGCATACGTCATGTTGGACAATTTAGGAATTTATATTTTGATAAATTGGCTCAGAACTACCTGGTCTAATGATAGGCTTCTGCCACACCTACTCGTAGGTGATAGGGGAGACCGGGGATGGTTGTCTATAGGGGTAGGTTGACTTTCTGTAAAAAACTAGTAGACCACAAACGGCAATGACGTATGAAACAACATTTGCTTTAAAGTCTTTCGCAACAATAACCATATTCTAACTCAACAGCTCAACGGTAAGAGCTTTCGGACTCTTCATCGAGGGGTGGTGGTTCGATCTCCGCCCCGTTGCGTTGATCTATTGTCGTACCCACTCCTGATACAGTATTTCCCGACTAGTTGGAGGGGAATGGCAAATATTCTTTAAAAAAAAAAAACTTCGGGCGACCAAGCATTTATTACAAGAAAAAGCTTCATTATTACTTGACATGCAAACCCGGTACCTTTACCAAGGTACAACACCTTGCGAGCTATCTATCAAAACAGCAAACAAATTGTGCTAAACAATTTATAACCAATCTAATCAAATCAAATCAACACTCATTTATTTCAATTATCTAACCTTAGTTTACAAGCACTTGAAATAATTCAGTGTATAGAAAGCCTTATATACTTTTAATGGTAAACAGCTGTTTATTGATCAATCTATATATCAACTCAAAGTCGATCGAGACCTGTTATATATTAAGTAAGTTATTATACTGCCGTGCCTTCAGAGGGTTATTGGGAACGTAGGTTCTTTACGGAAAATATACCCAATACATAATGCATATTAAGAATATTACCTAAAGTAGTACCGTCGTAATTTATTTTGCCGTAAATTTATAAAAAAATATCTACTCTAAAATAAGAAAGAAAGAACGAAAGAAAGAAAATAAATTTATTCAAATCTAAAAGTTACAGACAGTCAGTAAATATATAAATTAAATTTGTTTACAAGTTATTTTAGTCAGGTAGGTTTACAAGAACTTTTAAAAATGAAATTTATAGCTAACTAGCGGATGCATGCGACTTCGTCCGCGTGGAATTCAGTTTTTTACCAATCCCGCGGGAACCACGGATTTTTAGATAAATAGCCTATGTGTTAATCCAGAGTAAAATTTATATCCATGCCAAATAGCTTTGGTAATGACAAAGTTTCATACAAGCTTTCATCCCCTATTTTCCATTCCACTTGGGGGTAGAATTGATCAAAATCCTTTCTTAGCGGAGTTTGAAAATACCTGTATCTCAGGATTCTCAAACTTTTAAAAGGTCAGTAAGTTTGTCTGTTTAAATTTGTCTTATCTGTTTATAATTTCTATGTGTCTACCCTACTTGTCTTATCTGTTTATAATTTCTAAGTGTCTACCCTACTTAATAACCTTACACACAACACTGTTCACCATCATATGTACCTGATTCAACAAAAGTACGAGACTAGGCGGGGTCACTGCCGTGCCACCTGATATATTTTAGGGATACCTTTCCTCAGTCCTCGTACCTTAAAAGTTATCTAAACCTAACCATGTCGTCATTGCGGTTAACCACTGTTATTATGAGAGTTATTTTAAATAAAGTATTTTAACTATGTCGTTAAATTTAAAAAGTTACGTTATTTTATACGCGAGTGTAGAAATATTTTGTCGCACACAAATAATGTAGGTCCAGTGGGTAGCCTGAGTCGTCAGTTCGAAAACAAAACATTCAGATTTTTATTTTTTTTATACTCGGTAATGTCTGGGAGTTGAGAAATTGTTAATATTTTTAGAATATCAAAACTGGGCGTAAAGCTTAAATAGTAGAGCGTAATACAAAAAAAAATTAAAAACAAAAAAACCACTTTAAACCAAATAAAAATTTTTTTTAGGTATGTAAGTTAACGCTAATCAAAAAACTAATCTCAAAACTCAGAACAACTTTTTAGTTTCTTAGCGATATTTATCATTTTTAACTGCTCACCAACAGTCTATCGGATCCGAGTTAGTAAATGTTTTTATAGTTAAGTACTTAAGTGTTAAAATAATAACACAGCTTAAATGGAGCAAAAAATATAATATGTAGCTCTAACTAATGCATTCAAGAGCATATAATTATATAGAAAGTGAGAGCTCAGAGTCAGAGCTCATTCTACATTATACGCACGTGAGTAATGGCGCTAGAAACCAATCTTCCGCTTAATTATTGTTTCCTGAACAATTTAAATGTTTCGACCCAAATAAATATATTAGACTTTCGTAACTAAAAGTGTTAAGAGTATGGATCAGAATGTTGGGCGGTGAAAGGGATGGATAGTAAACGAATGCATGTGAACGAAATGCGTATGTTGAGATGGATGTGTGGTGTGACAAGAATAGATAAAATAAGGAATGAGTATATAAGAGGAAGTCTGAAGGTGGCGCCAGTGACAGAAAAATTGAGGAGTAGAAGGTTAGCTTGGTATGGACATGTAATGCGTAGAGAGGAAAGTCATATTACTAGAAAAATGTTGAATGTGCAAGTGGAAGGTCATAAGAGGAGAGGAAGGCCAAAGAAGAGATGGTTGGATTGTGTGAAAGAGGACATGTGTGTAAAAGGAGTGGATGATGAGTTGACAAGTAATAGAGACGAATGGAAAAGATTGACATATTTTTCCGACCCCACTTAAGTGGGATAAGGGTAAGGAGATGATGATGAACTAAAAGTGTTAAGAGTTATTGTTTATATACAAAATCACGTTACTCTTCTAATAAGTATATTTAAAAAAAATGAGCCGTCACGGGACGCCTGGCAGATGTGAATCATGGACATTATTTTGTAAATTGACTAAACAGATGAGTGGATATATCATCTTATAGCGTGGCGACGCGTCGCCACAGTAGGCGGCGCCACGCCAGAAGTCAGTTTTACATGCGGCTATAGATGTTTCACATCAAAAAACTCGTGTTACGGTGTTGTGTTAGTGGTCACACTTCTCCGAAAATACTCGATCCATATTTTAAACCTCTCAATGGTAAGCGTCCACAGATCCGCATCGTACTTATCGGACGCATCGCATGAAATGGATTTTAGTATTTTTTGTATAGAAAGTCATATAAGTGCGTCCACTGATCCGCATCGTACGGATCGCATCGAAAGGATTTTATGTACCGTAAAATTAAATATCCGTTTGATGCGACGCTTCCATAACGTACGATGTGGATCTGAGGACGCCTACCATAAGTGGACGCTTACGTTAATCAACCACCGTAGACAGATACTCCGTCTACGTCAACCTTGTCAAATACATGTCTCTGCTTCCCCAGTACTTTGTTTGAAGATATGGCGTTTCGTGACGATTTTTGGCAGTTAAATCAATACTTACTGTAAGCAATACAAAAAAACTTCGTTCCAAAAGCCTCGACTGGTTTTCGAGTTCCAGCTCAACTCAACAATAGACGAACGAAGAAAAAGAAATAAATTACCAATATGCTATAGGTAGGTATAGACTAAAGAGGCTAGACCAATAATAAAAAATCCTGATGTCTGCGATGAATTTTAGAAATCTATGAACAAGTAATTCCAATTGCATATAAATATACTGCAGACATCTAATCATGGTATTATCGAAGGAATAAGAGAAAGTAACAATCGGCAAGCGCGAAACAGCTAAATTAGATTAGCCCTTTGCTATAATGTACCTTATTACGTAACGATAGAGTGGTAAATCCAACCAGTTTTAATTACAAACGGTAGCGGAATTGAATTACTGTGATTGACTGGAACATGGCACGTGCGAATAGGGTTGACAACCGTATTATTATTTTTGTACTGATAATTCTACATGGTTCTACTTATTAGTAAGTATGGGTAAATTGCACAATACAAATGAACGTGTAGGACTAGTATTGAAAGGTTGTACAGTGATAAAAATCGTCTTATACAATGTATTCCTGTCTTAATGACGGCCTCCGTGGCGCAGTGGTATGCGCGGTGGATTAGTAGTAGAAACCGAAAGGGGTGTGGATTTTCATCCTCCTCCTAACAAGTTAGCCCGCTTCCATCTTAGACTGCATCATCACTTACCATCAGGTGAGATTGTAGTCAAGGGCTAACTTGTAAAGAATAAAAAAAAATGCCTCCTAAAGTTATTATTGTCAAAAATTGTAAAAAATGCAAGACGCACAGAAAATTAATACTTATAATTTGTTTTAAAAGAAAATACCCGGGACCTAAACTAGAAGACATTTTACTTATCAAATTATTTGTCATCTTCGAGTATGTTTTATGCAAATTAATGTTTATTTTTTTTTCAAAAAATAATATATTTTTAATATAGTTTATCATTTCACAGAGAAGTTGTACTAAGTACTATCGTATATTTTTATAGTTTATTCCGAAAAACGTTAAAATTTCGCAGATGAATTGTTGGCAACCCTATATTATATGTACTACAGTTTAGAAATTGGGAAGCCGTGAAATGTTACAGTTCATTAATTGGCTACAATAATACATACAAAGATTTTGACAGTAATTAATGACTGTACCCAGCAATCAATATGTCATGTCGATTTTAAAAGTATCGATGATAAATTACGTAGCTATTTCATATTTAAGTTTCTGATGTACTCGTCCATGAAGGTCATATCTATACTAATATTATAAAGAGTTCGTTTGTTTGTTTGATTTATTGAACGCGCTAATCTCAGGAACTACTGGTCCGATTTGAAAAATTTTTTCAGTGTTAGATGCCCATTTATCGAAGAAGTCTATAAGGCTATATATTATCGCCGTATTCGTACGGGGATAATACGCGGAACCACGCGAGTGAAACCGCGCGGCGTCAGCTAGTAATATGTATAAAGCTTTTATTTTTTTTTATTTGCCGCCAATCAGCAATGCTGTGTTCCAGTCATAGTTGCACGCATACAGACACACATAACGCTTAAAATCTACGCTTCAAGTTAGGTTATACACACGAAGCGGCACTTCAAGGACATGTTCCATGTCCTGCGAGGTGTTGCTAAAATGGCAAATAAATCACGTTTCTTGACTGTGAGTCAGTAGCAAGCGTGCCTTAGAGGGGCCCTGTATCAAAATTAATTTGAGACCCAAATTTTTTTTTAGTCTCTCATAATTCCTGCAATCTGTCGTGAGACATTCAGCGGGATTTGAAGTATTTGTATTAAGGCGTGTTTGGTGCAAAATCCAGTGATTTGCCCAAATATAATAATGTAGTGTCTATTTCATGACATCTTGTGGTGCTCGTCTCTTGAGCCTTTTGAAAGTTGTACCAGGTTTCTTCATCATTAGGTTTCTTGCAAGTTGATTTGGATGTTTACGAATACGCTTTTGGTGTGTTTTCATTGAGTGTGCAACTTCTGTCTTTATAGTTTAATACCCAAATTAAGGGTAAAGAATTCTCATAAAAGAAACAAAAATGCTCGCTTAAAATAAATATGCCAGTGACTTAACCTATGTAAGATGTTCTAACTTTTAGGCGCAAGCTTGACGCATGAAAAAAGGAGATTCCTTTTTTACGGTTTTGGGAGACCTTAATTATTTCTTTTAGTATCTATTTCTTGTTATAGCGGCATCAAAATACCTCGCCTGTGAATATTTCATCTAACTATCACGGTTCATACAGCCTGGTGACAGACGGACGAACAAACAGTGAAGTCATAGTAATAGGGTCCCGTTTTATCCTTTGGTTACGGAACTCTAAAAAATAAAGAGTTCCTTAAATTTACTTCAAAATGGTCATCATACCGTGCCAAAGAACATGTGTAACATTAAAGACAACAACTTGCATAATTACATATATCAAATCATAACATAACATAGTGTCTCGCTCGATCAACTATTATAAAATAAAAGAAAGTGCAACGAGTGTTCTGACAGGCGTATTAGGGGATTGACGAGGCGCCTGATTATATGTGGGCCGGTGTGGATACCGTGCGATAAGTCCATTATGTAATGATCGCATGCCACTTTCACCCTGATCATGATGGACTGGCGGTGATTAGCTACATGATCGGTTTTGTTTGTATACGGGCATTGGACTATACTAGCCAGTTAACCACGCATGATTCGATATACTCACATGCCTGCAGCGCTGCTGGCATGACGTCTCGTAAAACTCATCGTGTGTTGGTCGCGATGTGCTTAACGGCTCGACTTGGAGCAAAAATCGCGACCAATACGCAATGAGTTTTACCGGACGTCATCGGACCGTGGATGGCTAGCATTATTAGTTTTTTTTTTACTAATCATAGTTTGGAATTAGTGTTGCCAGGCGTGTGGATAAAACAGGACATAGTTAGACTTTGTCCGGCCAAAATTGACGGTGTTGACGGGACGGGATTGGCCGGACTTTGTTAGGCTTTTTACTTTTCGGAAACGAGTCGACAATTGTATTTGTGGTAATAATCAAAAATACTAGATTACTTCACGTTTTTTTTGCAAAGCTGAGAAATTGTGAAACCTGGCAAGCTGAGACACCTGAATAATAGCGATCCTGTATTATGCTTTGGCGACCTGATAAGTGCCGACCCTATTTGCAATCTTTTCGGATAAAGTGTAAAGCTAAATCGATTAGAAAAACATTGTTAGTTCTATCAATTTGTAGTAAAAGAAACGAAGAAAGTATTTACTAATTTTGACAATCCTATTTAGTGATTCCGCCTTCCCTTCCTTGGAGACACAAGTTTGTTTTACGACTACCATTACGTAGCATCTACCATGCGTATCATCATCAAAGGTGTCGACGTAGCATCATACCGAAAATCAAACAACTTGGCGGTCTTTACTAGTTACGGCCGATACCACCCACCATCCAATCCATTAAACCCACATTGTTTGGAGCTTTAACGGCTTGACATTCGATAAAACTGATTGTGTGTTGGTCGCGATCTGTATGAGGTCAAGCACATGGAAAAATGTCAACTTCTCTTAGTATACCTATTGGATTAAGTCAAAAGCAGCTTAAAGGCACAAAATATAATAATCCGAACTGATGTTTTCACCCACCTCTCTCCTCAATGGAAAGTCTCAGGTACCCAATTAGTCTGGAAGGTGGGTGCCTACTTCAATTTATTTGGCGCCATAACTAAACCCGATACAAGTTTTCCATTGCGAGGAGAAATTTAATTAAGAGTGGAGTCACACTACACACATTACAAGACTTTGTATGTACTACAACTTAATGTTGTAATAGCGATTAAATTATAGTACTTAAGTAATAATAGACATCGTTAATAGTATTTATTAAACCATAAACTCAATTTATTATCTTATTCCAAATTAATATTGACCAACATTTAAAAGATAAACTTTTAAATAATTATGTCCAATACTGTCCATCTCCAATTATAAAATAAATGTTTTCCCAGAAAATGTATGTTTAAATAACAAAATCCCATTATAATGGGAACCATACAATCATTAATTCTGATGAAATACAGAATTTCTTTTTTTAAGGTAGATTATAAAGTAAACGTTATATTAATAATCTCAACAACCTACACAACAACAAACAGAAGAAAGATTCGCGCGTTGAGTTTTAACAGTGTGTTTATATCTTAATCGCAGCTGGCTTTTATACCGTCAAATGTATTTATCGACACAACTACATGTTAATTTGCATGTAATACAACCCTAATTATCATGTTTATATCATGAAGCATTTACCTAAGCCTTTGACCATGTATCTAAGAGTATTTTGTGCTTAATAGTCAATTATTTTAATAATCTAAATTAATATTAAATTACTTAATTAACATTATAGAGTTAAGATTCGATTTTAGTTTGTTTATTTGTTACGATTTAACTCAACCAATTATAAAAATTCATTCACAATCAAAAAGCTACATTTTCACCGAGTAAGGCTATTTCCCGTATTTTATCCCCGCAGTCCTACAGGGTGAAACCGCGAGGTCACCGCTAGTACAATATTTATATTGTACTAGCGGATTAGTTTTTTATACTTTATGCAGTCGGGTTTTTTTATTTTTTTTTATTAATTATTTATTTCACATTTTTTAGTTACGATAGATGATTAATTTCGGATTTATTTATTACGTCTATTACAAAGTACGATAATTTATACGTCCAAAATATTATACGATAATTTATACGTTAAGCAAATATTCAAAAAATTCTACGGAACGCTCGGTGGGCGAATCCGACTCGTACTTAGCCGATTTTTATAATCAATATATTTAGTTTAGTCTATTTTATAACTTTGATATCCTCCTCCTTTTTTAAAGTCGGTTAAGCTATAACACGTGGCGTGTCGGACATAGCAATAACATGTGTACAAACATTCACCCGGAAATTCAATTAAAACTCGCGTCGATACATAAATCGTACATTTTACGATGTTTTAACATCTTGATCGTATCATAACGGAAACGCTTAATTTCACATTGTGCTGTTTCGTTTAACAACAAATAAATATTATGGCATCAATTTCATAACTCCCCTAGTAATAATAAATTCACATCCGAGTTATTAATTAAATAACAATTTCACTTTTCTATTAATACATGCTCGTAAATTGTGCGTTTTATGATATTTTAAACATCTTGATAGTATCAAAAGGAAATCATTAATTTTTTTGACATATTTTTTTTTATTTTTTCTTCAATTTCAATTTTATTTTGTATTTTCTTAATTGCGTCTCAATCGTAGTTATTATTTTAAAAGACATGTTAGCTATCTCTCTAATGCATTGGTTATCTCGATGTAAAGGACTACAACTCCAATGATGCTACTAGAAAATGTTAAAAGTTTTAATTAAGTATTATTATTGATATGATTTTGTGATGATGAGTTTTTAAGTAATGTTTTGTGAAATTTGCACGCCCGTCAAGGCGAAAACATTGTACATATAAATTTGTTTGTCATGTTTTGTAACCACATGTTTTGAGCAAATAAACGATGATTGATTGATTGATTAATTTTAAGATTCTCTGTACTTCATACTATTTAAATACATATACCTAAGCATTTAATAGCTTTGTTATGTAGATAATTATCAGAAGCCCGTAGAGTGGTGGTAAAATAATAAACTACAATAGCTCAACGGTAAGAGCGGTCGGACTCATCTCCGAGGGGGGTGGTTCGATCCCCGCCCCGTTGGACTATAATCGTATCCACTCCTAATACAGTCTTTCCCAACTAGTTGAAGGGGAATGGGAATATTGGTCATATTAAAAAAATATGACAAAAATTCTTTAAAAAAAAAAAAAACAAAAATATAGCCCATGTTACTCCCTGATAATGTAGCTTTCTATTTGTAAAAGAATTTTTCAAATTCTTCAAATATTGTTCGAGTTTATTCGTTACGTACAAAGATACAAATCTATTTAAACCCACTTCAGCATAGTTATCACTAAACGTCCGGAAATGAAAGCTTCCAATAAATTTGATAATTTCAATAATTAAGTAATTGAATCAACTAATTAATTATGCAAATATGTATCTGCGTAACTGTTCCACGCCTGCAATAAACCAGTTATTTATTACATAGGTACGTAGTGTTCCTGCGATGTGTAAACGCCCTAAACCGGAAGTTTCAAATTGTATTGACACTGGGCGATCAATCGTTTATTATTTAATTTCACGTATCATTCTCATCATCATCCATAATCATCATTATCAGCCGATGGACGTCCACTGCTGAACCTAGGTCTCTTGCATGGACTTTCAAACACAACGGTCTTAAGCCGCTAGCATCCAGCGGCTCCCTGCAACCCGCTTGATATCCTCGGTTCACCAAGTGGGGAGTCGACCAACACTGCGCTTTCCGGTGCGGGGTCGCGAGCATCTTGGGACTCCACCGTCCATCGACGTTTCAAACTAAGTGGCCTGCCCACTGCTAGTTCAGCTTTGCGACTAACTAAACTATGTCAGTGACTTTGGTTCTTCTGCGGATCTCCTCATTCTCGATCACACAGAGAAAATCCAAGCCTTATGGGGGTGTTATTAGAATTTGAGCCATCTAATAAGGCCCACAGCTAGAAGGCTCAAAGTCACTCAGAGGGTGATGAAATGAGTTATGCTTGGAATTTTTCTGCGTGATCGAATCGAAGTTATGAGCCTTCTAATAAGGTCCATAGCTATAGATGCAGCGGCATAACGGAGCAACGAGCTTTCTATATTGGTTCCTCAGCGACACTCCATGAGGCTATCGTCGATCTGGGCGACCTGCTCGCTTCTGGAGCGAGCTCGGCTGAATAGAACGTATCCAGCGGGGATCCACACCGATGGACCCGCACGCCAAGTGCGGAAACGGCCCAGAAGGAAGAAGAAGAAGGCCCATAGGCTAGTGACTAAGTTTGGTCCGTAGGTCATCATCTGTGATGGTTTACTGCATACATCGATCGGTTTATCGGCTGGGTAGCTTATCTACTGTATGCTTTGCTGTGATCAGTACTCACCACCAGCTCGGCGAACTTGGCGTCCAGCTCATCCTGCGGCGGCATGGGGTGTGTGGGGGTGACTGCCTGCAGCGCCAGCCCGCCGCCGCCTTCACCCACCACGCAGTAGGTGATCTCGGGGGGCTCGTCATTCTGAGGACAAGAGAGTTTGCTTTGAGTACCTAATCATATGCCACTAAGTATTTTAGTAAGAGGCGTGATAGCCCAGTGGATATGACCTCTGCCTTCGATTCCGGAGGGTGTGGGTTCGAATCCGGTCCGGGACATGCACCTCCAACTTTTCAGTTGTGTGCATTTTAAGAAATTAAATATGTCTCAAACGGTGATGGAACAACATCGTGAGGAAACCTGCATACCAGAGATTTTTCTTAATTCTTTGCGGGTTAAGTCTACCAATCCGCACTAGGCCAGCGAGGTGGACTTGACCTAACCCCTCTCACTCTGAGAGGAGACTCGAGCTCAGCACTGAGCCGAATATTGGTTGATATTGATAATGATGATGTAACACATGCCACTATCTATCATAGTAATACTTATCTACGTCATAGTTATAAGGATGCGTACCTATAAGGAACACATTTTCTATTTACAAGAGAAATATTATTTACCCTGAAAATATTATTATCAGTACACACATTCCTTGAACAGAGTTATGGGAAATACTCCCCAGTACATGTATTTAAACCGTCAAACAGATCAAGAATGAAACTTATACATTCATATTATGGCACTACCAATTGCCCCACGGTTCACCCAACCAGTTCCCGTGCCTGTGGGAATACGGGATAAAATTTACCCTTTGACACTCACAATTAACTGTGGCTTTCTATTGGTGCAACAACTTCCAAAATCGGTTCCGAAATCCTAAAATTATCCCCAATCGCATGAGCTCACAAACTCTTACCTCTTTATGATATTACAGATGTATGTCACATTTAATTGTGAAACCCTCTTTTCACCCTCTTTGTATGGGTATAACATGAAACATGAGCTGTGATAGCCCTGTGGATATGTCCTCTGCCTCCGATTCCGGAGGGTGTGGGTTCGAATCCGGTCCGGGGCATGCACCTCCAACTTTTCAGTTGTGTGCATTTAAAAAAAAAAAAAAAATGTAATATCACGTGTCTCAATCGGTGAAGGAAAACATCGTGAGGAAACCTGCATACCAGAGAATTATCTTAATTCTCTGCGTGTGTGAAGTCTGCCAATCCGCATTGGGCCAGCGTGGTGGACTATTGGCCTAACCCCTCTCATTCTGAGAGGAGACTCGAGCTCAGCAGTGAGCCGAATATGGGTTGATGACGTAACATGAAACACGAAAAGAAAGGAAGAATAAAGTTGTATCGAAAAGTTTCACTCCTTAGTTAGCAGCATGTCCATGTCCTTAGATATACTTTTCATTGAACTTAATGTGAACAGTTAAGAATATAAAAATATTATCGCTTCGCATATGTCACCGAAAGGTTTAATGATTGGAAAAATGGATAAAAAAGTAAGCTAATTGGCGGTAAGTCGCACCTTGGTTCACACCCAGACATAATAAAAATGTCACGTAAAGAAACATTCTTGTTTTTACACATATTAATACATTGTACTCTACATCACGCGGCACGCCTGATGGTAAGTGATGATGCAGCCTATGGTGGAACGTCTAGAAGATTCTATTTTGAAAATAAACATGTAAGAGATAGCGAAAACGGAAGCTGCTATGGGATTCCATGTCTTCTCAACGATAGTGCGAAAATAAGTCAACACAAGTTAGCCCACTTCCATCTTAGACTGCATCGTCACTTACCATCAGGTGAGATTGTAGGCAAGGGCTAACTTGTAAAGAATAAAAAAAAAGTTTTATTAAAGAAATCAAATAATTAAACAAAACTGATGAGGAGATGTACAAGTACCTATAGCCTAATAGATTAAAGCTTCGATATTCAGACGCGAAGATTGGGGTTTGAACCTGGGCATACACATATTACTTTTCGGAGTTTTAAGATTATAACTCCGTAAAGTAATGAATTAAAAAGAGCAATTTCACTCACAATGACCATGCAGCAGCAATGAAATTAAAAACACTTAAACATGAAAAATAACATAAAATTGAAAATTTGGAAAAACTCCCGATGGTCATGAAGTTATTAATTACACTCTTCAAGTCAAGATCAAGTCATCAATATTCATTCAATCATATTATGCATTCTTTCAGTTTTTATATCTGCAAATATACTCGAGTGGGATTTCATTTGAGATCCCACTGGAGTATATATTTGCAGATATTCGGTTGTTCTTCCCCAATTTCACCCCTCACATCTTTTAAACGGCTCAACTGATTTTCATCAAATATGTCTAAGAACACTCGCCCGTAAGTGACCTTTAATACAAAAAAAGACTCCTTTTGCGTCGGGGGGTTTAACAAAATAGAAATATTCTTTCTAAATACATGATATAGGAAAGTGTTTCCACCGTTAAACCGGTCCCAGTTCCACCTTGTGACCCGAAGATTACTTCGTAAGTCCACGTAAAAAGCGACAACGTCTTGATAAAATAATTAAATGATAATTAATTTCCAATTTGGGCACTGATCACCGCTGCATAGGTGTGTTAAGGGCCGGATACACCCACGATGACTTTATAAACGTATTATTACCAGGGTCACTGACCTTTGTAATGTTGAAAAGGCTTTTCAAAATCAAATTCCGTTTATTCAGTGAGAACAATATGTAATTTTGAGTCGTCATTATTATGTTATTAATATTTATATTATTGTTTATAGACGCCCGCCTGCGACGTTATTTTTATTTTTTTATTCTTTACAAGTTAGCCCTTGACTACAATCTCACCTGATGGTAAGTGATGATGCAGTCAAAGATGGAAGTCATCAGTCATTAGGATGGACATCGTACCGGAACGCTAAATCGCTTGGCGGTACGTCTTTGCCGGTATGGTGGTAACTAGCCACGGCCGAAGCCTCCCACCAGCCAAAAATGATTATGAATGTTATGTATACTTATTTGACTATTTGTATTTACGAACATTCCTTTATACCGAGAAAACTATTCATACGATTTTGATGAATAAGGTCAATCGATTCATTATTATGGGCCCGTAACATTATAACTAAATAAAAAAATAGGAGTCGATTTTCCTAGTAAACCCCAAATTCAACTTTAAATTTCATACCTTTCTCCTTTTGGCGCGGGTATCAAATAGTTTATTAAACTTTTTAAATTATAAATTATTTTGGGACCTTTAACATTTTTAGTCCATACTTACAGTCTGATACCTATAGTAATACCTAAGTATTTAGCTGAAAGCTTTTTTCTTTAAGGTACTGTTACACTTGCTCTAAAATAGCATGCTAAAAACGTGCCAATAAGTATGCTCCATACGAGCATGCTTATCATCAGTTTACATTTGCTAGCAATAAGCATGATATTTTTAAGTATGCTCCTGAATAAGCATGCTCAAAGCAAACATTCCAATTACACATGCTATTTTCTATATATCGCTGTCTGTCTATAGTGTCGTGTTAGACAGGAAGAGCTTAAGGTGAAGAGAAAATAGAATAGCATTGCTGATCGACTAGCATACTCACGGCCAGTTTCTTCATGTAAAGCTAAAGTAACAGTGAAAGTAGTAAGTAGTAAAGAAGACTTTATTTTTCAGTGAATAAGAGCGTCACTTGATTTATGACTGTTACTTGCGATGAAGAAACTGGCCGTTAATAAGCAAACCTGTTCAGACGCGCTAAAAGCACGCCCCCTTCGAAGAAGCACGCTCATAAATGCACGACTGTTGATTCTTGAGCAAGCTCGAAATAAGCATGCTCATTATTAGCAATGTTGCACACATGCTAATAAGTAGCAACTGCTCAAAAGTAGCATGCTTTCGTGCTTTAAATGAGCATGTTTAACAGTAGCTTTATTTTAAAGTTCCGAGCCTTTACACCCGCGCTGTGGCTGTCAGTTGTTTCCTTATTGGTGCACTGTGTGTATTTCCCTTAAAGGAAGACATTCAATGTTATCAACAAGTATAATTCTTTTTTGCAATTTTGCAATTTAAATTGTATCCCTTTCACCGCATCTCGAGAGTTAAGACCACGGACCTATAATATTATCTACGTATAATCTACTAGCCGTCGCCGTGCGGTTTCACCCGCACAGTTCCCGTTAACGAGATAATCCGGGTATAAAATAAAGCCTATGACACTCACAATTAACGTAGCTTTCTAGTGTAACACTTGTAAAATGTAGCAACTCTCGCAATCAGTTATTCTACCGCAAAAAGTTGTGAGATCCACGTAATACCAAGTCGATTACTTTATTCTGTCTATAATTAAGGGATCTTCTGTTTCAAATTATTACGTAAGTAGCTAACCTAACAACATCTTATAGTGAACATATCAATATTAAAAATCTTTTATATTTTAAATAAAAAGATAGACTTGGCCATCGCATGAATACACAATATACTCGTATTAATATTATTTTTATATTCAATAACATTGCTTTCCATAATGCATGATTATAGTCAAGCGCCAAGTCTATAGATTATAGAACATAAATAAATAGGGCCAAATATATATGCTACCAACCACGTTAACAAACGAAAAAACGAATAAACAAACCAATCATAGGTCTTCAAAAAATGTCATAGTATGGTCGACGATCTTTGCTTGTCCCGTTAATAAAAGATGAATTAAAAATGTCGTAAAACTAAATTGCCAGTGCCCTGTGGTTAGGGTAGGCCAGGGGCGGGGATAAGCATTCCCTTTTATCGATACGCAGATTCTTTATAATGAGTAAAGTCTATTACAGTAAAAGTTATTACGCCTTAAACTGTTTTCCAATGTGAGGCGCACATTGTCATATTTACTTACTGGAGCGATAACGTGCACTCGACATGCACGGGAGAAGCAATAAGGTATTACTTCTGATAAAAACCTGTCGGAGATTATAATACAATCATTAGTAATGAGTTGAGTTTGATGACCCTGACGTATTTTTTTTTTTATTCTTTACAAGTTAAGTGACGAAGGTGTATTGTATGTGTTTGTGTGTGCGAGTGTACCTAATGTGTTAAAATATGATATACTAGCGGACGCCCGCGACTTCATCCGCCTTTTTTTTATTATTAACAAGTCAACTACAATCTCACCTGATGGTAAGTGATGATGTAGTCTAAGATGAAAGCGGGCTAACTTGTTCGGAGGAGGATGAAAATCCACACACCTTTCGGTTTCTACATGACATCGTACCGGAACGCTGAATCGCTTGGCGGTACGTCTTTGTCGATAGGGTGGTAACTAGCCACGGCCGAAGCCTCCCACCAGCGAAAAGTCTTTAGACCTCCTTAATCCGGCCCTGTCGCAAAATCCGTTTTTAGCGGGCGTCTACTATCTATAAACTACCTCCCTGCTAAATTTCATTTTTGTACTTCAAACGGTATTCGAGATTTCGTGATGAATGACCTTTGGTATTTATATATTCCCATTGCTTGGATTCGTTGATTTTTCGCGGAGAAAAGCAAAATTAATCAACTACGCTATGTTCATAGTGAATTTCCGCCAAATAACGTTTTTTTTTTTTAAATATGTATATTTGCCATGACCTTTGTAAACATGCCCAACAATCAAACTTATGATGAACCTCTGATCATTCAGAATTGGGTCCACCGTATACCGTCGAACTATCGAGGTTTTCAAAAATAGAATCTATTATTTTTTTTCTTATTTTACAACAGAATCCATATAATTCAAGCAAATACAAATACCATCACCATTATTAGCCCATTATAGGGCAGACTTCCCTCCTTATATGATGGGATTCCATATCCCCTCATATAAGGTTAAGCTAATTTCCACCACGCTGCTTCAATGCGGGTTGGAGGGCAGGCAAATACATTAACCAGAGTAACATGACAGTGTGTTACAATACAATAAAGCTTAACGATATATTATAACACTAATAATTAGAACAATGGAATATTTTAATGCATGTTAATAGCATATCAAACATTACTAGTTGATACTTAACATGTATTAATGTATCATTGTCAGTTTGTTTTAACTGTTTTCCTCTCCGATAATACAAGGACAAAATATCTATATACCTATTTACCTACTGTGTCTATTTTAAATGCCCAAAGTGAAGTGGCAATGGACAGGCCACATAGTTCGAAGAGCCGATGGACATTGGGCTTCCAAGGTGTTGGAATGGCGACCCCGCACCGGAATGCGCAGTGTTGATCGACCCTCCACTAGGTGGAGCCCCTGGATTTCAGTGGCTCGAGACCGTTGTGCTTGGAAGTCCATGCAAGAGGCTCATGTCCAGCAGTAGACGTCTATCGGCTAAGGTAAAGTAACGTAAAGCCCAAAACAGTGGAAGGTCTTCCTCTTTATTGGAGAGGAGACTTGGAACTTAAACAAACCATGTTGCTATAAAAGGTTTTTTTTTTTTTAAATATATTTAAACAATAGACACATCACTACTTAGCCCCAAAGTAAGCGTATAAGCCTGTTTTATGGGTACTGATATACCTATTATATATTTATAAATACTTATTTACTACACAAATACAGCCAGACACTGGAAAACATCCATGCTCATCACACAAATATTTTCCAGTTGTGGGAATCGAACCCACGGCTGTGGATGCAGAAAGCAGGGCCAAGTAAAGGCTCAATATAAAAATATCAATAATAATTAAAACTAAAAATAACATTAAAATCCCCAAAAGATAAAAGAACTCCTCGTTAACATAATTAATGTCAACCCTGTTATTTAAATATGCACCACTCGACTGTTGATATACAATTTACAAAGATATGCATCCCTTACGGAATATCCTCACTTGGGAACTATAAAATCGAGGAGGAGAAGAGGAGAGGAATCGAGAGGAGGAGCGAGGTGGAAGAGGACCACGCTGATCCAATATGAGTTGGTAGGCTTATGTTGCTAACGTATTTTGTCTATTTACGGTAAACTACAAAACGGACTTCATGCAATTATCACGAAGAGATAGAGTGATTCATGAGAAATGTTTCAGTATATAATCTGTCAAGTTTTTTCGTAAAATCATCGAAATATGATGTTAATTTTTGTGTCGGAAAAAGTCAAGCCTCCTTGGTGTTTCTATCAAAAATACTGCCTAATGCCCTTTACGTACTCGTATAACAAAACCATACATAGTGAAGTGTTCGTCTTTTATAGATTTACTAAAATGTCTGCGATTATTCTACAAAACGGTAATGTAAAATGAAAGTCGCGGACATGCCCTATAGTTAAAGATGTACAACAATTTTATGGTACAGTACGATCTTGACAGCGTATTCCGGAAATTAAATAAAGAGAAATATCTGTGGCTTTTCGATATCAATGATCGCGAGGCGTCTGATATTTTGGTCGGTGACTTCACCGAGGATGTCCCGGGCGGGAATGAATTTATTTATGACTTCGGGCCAGTTCATTATTGTCAACTTTAACATTTATGATGTGCCGTTTATGATCAAAATAAAATATTATTCATATATAAAAAAAACATGTTCTTCATCCGAGCAAACCCTTTAAATTGTACATAATATAACAACAAAGAACTCACGCTAGTCTTGATAGAACATTTCCTCTTCAAAGACGCGATGTGTTTGCTTTTTCTCTTCACCGTAAACATTTTCACTTATAGGGAACACCGTTCACTAGTCCTTTACATTTAAAAGAGTCATCACAAGATCACCATACATTGCAATAATTACGTTTTCACGGATAAAAGTAGCCTATGTGTTAATCCAGAGTTAAATAATAAATTGGTAGCCGATTGGTAGCTTGGTATGGGCTGGACTTAAAATTTACGTAAACTTTGTATACCTACAATCATTATATTTTATGGAGGCAATGTCTTTTGTAGACGCTTTATTATCAAAGAGAAACGTGCGATCAGAGCATTTTGTCGACTCTGTTTGATCTTATTCAGAGTAGAGAGATAAAATGTAACTTTCGTTACTCGCATATAATATAGCTTTACAATGGTGTTAGAATTGTTTAAATCGGGTCAATCGATTAGGCGTGAAACCATGAGAAACAAACATACATTATTAAAATATTAACGCGTCTAAATCGGTCCATCCGTTTAGGAGCTACGATGCTACAAACACACTCACAACAAACGTAACGATTACAGAAAACGTCACTTTCCACACTGTGGAACGTCACAAACGCGAGGGAACACGGCGCTAACTGTAGTGTAGTGACGTTCGCTCCTCGGCAATATATCACAATTATGTCGCGACTCGTGTCTGTCCGTACCATAGAATATTAATTAACAAGGCAATAGACATGGCGTGGGATCACAACAATCTTAAAACTAAATGAAATGTTATTGAAATTTCTTTTTTGTATACTTTTACGACCAGTATTTAATTATTGAATGCCAGAAATGACCGACGAATATACATCTGCCGGGTCATGACATTACAGTATTCAGATACAATGTTTTGTGGTATTACCAATTCTTCGCACGTGGTAGCATTAGAACGTACTTATTCTCAACAATTGTAGTTTTGTAGTTACAGTGTTTTGTCATGACACGGCAGATATCGTGAGTGTTATTCATGTTAAATGATTATGAAACACAGCAACTCACGTCATATAAGGTCATTATTCACCAGCTCATGACTAAGGGCCCCGTATGGGTGGAAACTAGTCGGGCATACTTCGACCTAATATCACGTGAGTTTTAGCCGTGTTTCATAAATCAATTAACTTAAATACTTCATTGCTATTTTAAAAACGACTTTAATAACGCAATTTCACATCAAGTGGTATAGTTATTTAACCGTCATAACTTCAATTAACGTTCTTAAAAATGCATAAACTATAAAATAGATGAACGGAAAAAAAATAAATCACTGCTATCTATTTAATATAATGCACAGCGAGATGCATAATTTTAATACTCATAATTTTACAGGTCGGCGTCGACTAGTCTACAGTTTGATGTGGATGCCATTTCTATTGCTCAGTTATTATGTTTCCTATGGTCCGTACACCGCGGTAATCACTTCCTTAACCGCGTAGTGAGCTACTGTCTCGCTCTAATTATATTATCAATTAAATGCTCGTTAAACAATTATTGTTTGAGTTGTAGAATGTTTTGACAGACACGACGTGACCTATTGTTGCTACTGTGATTGATGGATTGACTTACATCAATACTAGCGGACGCCCGCGACTTCATTGCATAAATGTCTGTATAATAGCGTGAAATATATAGCGTAAAATACCGTACGAACCTACCCCTTCCCTTGAATCCGACCCCTTTACCATTGAGCTACTGAAGCTTCAAGTCTATAGAAATAAATATACTTACGTCTTACACTACTTAGCCATAATCCCTTCTTAGCAAAAACCTCTACTATCTTTAGACTACCTCCCTGCCAAATTTCACCTTTGTACGCGAAGCGGTTTTTGAGATTTCGCATTTATATATTAAAATATTTATAAACTACATATATAAATTCTTACGTAATGTAAAAATACACCCAGTGGAAAACCCCCATGCTCATCACAGAAATATTTTCCAGTTATGTCTGGAATCGAACCCACAGCCGTCTACAAGTCTAGTGTCTAAGTCATAGTCTGAAACAGAGCCGAATACACGACCAGTAACACAGCCATTAATATGCCCCTAATTGGCATTTACACGGCATCATAAGCCTCCGCGGCCTAGAGGCCTAGGGTTAAAGGGTTATCACCCTACCTGTATAAGGCCTTACATTGGCTACAGATTACGGCCACGACCTCCCAGTTCAACACCTAATAGACCTGTTTTCGAAACTTACCCAGTTATTATATACTAGCTATGCCTGGCGGATTCAACCACGTAGTCCCCGTATCCTTGGGAATACGGGAATAAAATATAGCCTATGACACTCACTAATAACGTGGCTTTCTATTGGTAAAATAATTTTGAAAATCGGTTCATTAGATCCAGAAATTACCACCTACATACACTCACCTCTTTACCTCATTAGTTAGTAATATATTATGTAATTAATACATATGTTAATTTTAATATTATATTTACGTATATATTATATTATATTTATTTAATTATTTATATATATATATATATATAATTACATATAATGTATTGCACCTTCCCGCTCTTTCTTCGCACGTTCTCTCGTCAGGGGTTACCTGGTAGAGATTACTTTTAGTAATAAGGCCGCCTTTGCATGCTAAGTTTAATTTATCTTTTTATTGTTTTAATTTATAATTGTATTTTTGTGTGCAATAAAGTATTTCTTCATCTTCTCATTATAACATTAGTTTAGATAACGACTTGATTGTTCTATTTTCGAAATACGGGATGGCTTTAGATGTATCTTTTAGTTGATTACAAACGAAATGATAATTTATAAACATGTTGCTGTTTTGCTGACTTGCCTCACACACAAAATGTAAGTGTCCACATATCCGCATCGTACGTATCGGATGCATAGCAAACGGATCGTAAAACTTATTATTTGTTTAGGAAGTCTTATAAGTGCCTCCACTGATCCGCATCGTACGGGTCGCATGAATCTACCGTAAAATTAAAAATCCGTTTGATGCGATGCGATTGTAATGCGGTTTTCATGACGAAATAGAGTTCTTCAAGACGAAAGTTTAATCGTATAATTTAACATTGTTTTCCGCGAAATAAACTCACGTCTGGTAAGTTAACATTAAAAACACGATAATTGAAAAAAAACAAAAAATCGCAAGCGATCCACCGCTACTAATGAAATGAAGACCTTTTCCTTTGTTGGCTTTTGTAAGATATCTTTACACGACTTATAAATATCGTCGGTAGGCATTTATGAATATGAATAAGCATTCAATTACCATGTTATTGTACCGAACAAAGGCTCTTTCTTAATGATAACAATATTGCATTGATACTCGCTACATAATGTCAGTCATCTTTGAAAAACAAATTCTTTTTACAACGCGTAACCTTTGAACAAGAGCCGTGATAGCCCAGTGGATATGAGCTCTGCCTCCGATTTCGGAGGGTGTGGGTTCGAATCCGATCCGAGGCATGCACCTCCAACTTTTCAGTTGTGTGCATTTTAAGAAATTAAATATCACGTGTCTCAATCGGTGAAGGAAAACATCGTGAGGAAACCTGCATACCAGAGAATTTCTTAATTCTCTGCGTGTGTGAAGTCTGCCAATCCGCGTTGGGCCAGCGTGGTGAACTATTGGCCTAACCCCTCTCATTCTGAGAGGAGACTCGAGCTTAGCAGTGAGCCGAATATGGGTTGATAAGGAACGACGAACCTTTGAATAACTCCTATACAATATCGCTATGATAAGTAGCGGCATGCTATCTATATGCCAGGGTAACACTGTCATAACTAAAAATTCGAAATCTATTGCTACATAACAGATCAGGCCCTGAGAAGTATTGAGAGTGCATAATTCGACGACTGCATTCTGTTTAGTTTTGAACTCAGAAAAGCATGCAGATTACGATTCTGCATGTTGCCAGGAGGTCTGTTGGCCCATTATTTTGTTATGCCTTTGGTATCGAGTATAAAAACTGAATAAATGATTTGCACATCAGTTTTATTGCTTGTTTTATTTAGAATATCAAACTTTTTATCATGACATTACATTCACATTAATTGCTAATCTATTAAAAACACAGAAAAGTTAAAAACAAGTTTTTTTAAAAGGATATCATTCCGAAACTACTGGATAAATTCAACTGAAACTTGGCACTATTCGAGTTTATACCACATAGATGCTTCATGTTTCGAAAATAAAAATCACTAAAATAAGCCGATATGTATAAAGCGACAAATGGTCAACCAATCAATAGTCAACCCTATTGATCGATTTTACATCCTCACCGTGTAACACAGGCTATATTATATCCCCATAATAAAGCCTATATCTATAAGTACGGGAACTACGCAGGGGAAACCGCGGGCCTTCTGCTAGTCCACGTTCATTATTCAGATTATGTTGTCTAACACGGTTCAAAGGACCTGACGACTATTGACGTGTGTAATTGAAACTAGTCACCGCCCACGGCTTCCTTTGCGTAGGCCGTAGGACTTATTGGGTCAGACTTAATGAATGCTCATCGACATGTAAATAGCCCTTGAATTTGGGCATAGATTAACTTGGATAACCACTGTTTTGCTTAAATACGTCTATGCATTAGTATCAAACGCCGATTAGATCTTAACACTAATGTTATTGACCTGTGATAGCCCAGTGGATGTGATCTTTGCCTATGATTCAGGAGGGTGTGGGTTCGAATCCGGTCCAGGGCATGCACCTCCAACTTTTAAGTTGTGTGCATTTTTAGAAATTAAATATCACGTGTCTCATACGGTGAAGGAAAACATCGTGAGGAAACCTGCATACCTACCAGAGAATTTTCCTAATTCTCTGGTATCGTGTGTGAAGTCTGCCAATCCACATTGGGCCACTGTGGTGGACTATTGGCCTAACCCCTCTCATTCTAAAAGGAGACTCGAGCTCAGCAGTGAGCCGAATATGGGTTGATAACGATCGAACTAATATTATAAATAGCAAATTTGTTTGTTTGCTTGTTATGAAACTACTGGACGGATTTGAAAAATTCTTTCACCAATATATAGCTACATTATCACTGAGTAACATAGGGTATATTTTATGCTGTAAATAACTACACGGGTGAACCGCAGGGTTCTGTTAGTATTTATTATAAAACTATGTGTAGCCAGTGTAAGTTAATAGTGGACGTCACAAAATAAGTATGGATTTATGTTTAGACTGAGTAAAACAAACAAAATGACTTTAAAACGTGTCATATATCATTATATACATTATATATTTATGTATATATAGTTTATACACTTCCTGAACACACAACTCGATATTGTAGACAATATTTAGGTAATTATATGTACAAAAAACTTTCGTTGTTTAATAACTAAATGAAATTAAGACGATTATATGGCTACCACCGATTCGGAAGGCAGGAACTGCTGAGAAGAGCCGGCAAAAAAACTTAACATGTCAAATTGGACTGTTTCGAAAGTGACAAAGGTAATTATCGTTAAAGACAGTGACCCGTGCACGGAAGTGAGTTAACGGAAAACAGCCGTGACCTCCCAAGGCGCATGACAAGATACTTGATCTTCGTTACTTCCAATTAAGGACAACGACATCATTGCAATGCAGGGCTGCCAACCTTCTGTTGGCATTCGCTAACTCAGTGCGTTCAGATGACAGTCACCGAGCCTATCACATTGCAACTCAATTGGCTGGCATCAAAAAATATTTTTCTCCGACAAGTGCGGAAATGCCATTCAGAAGTAGCTGTGTAAAGGTGCTGTTACACATGCTCTAAAATAGCATGCTAAAAACGTGCTATTAAGTATGCTCCATACGAGCATGCTTATCATCAGTTTACATTTGCAAGCAATCAGCATGCTATTTTTAAGTATGCTCCTGAAGGAGCATGCTCAAAGCAAACATTCCAATTACACATGCTAATTTGTATCTATCGCTCTCTGTTTATAGTATCGTGTTAGACAGGGAGAGATGAAGGTAAAGGGAATACAGAATAGCAATGCAGATCGACTAGCATACTCAATAAGCAAACCTGTTCAGACGCGCTAAAAGCACGCCGCCTTCCACCCGCGCAGCAATTAGCATGCTCATAAATCGCACGACTGTTGATTCTTGAGCAAGCTCGAAATAAGCATGCTCATTATTAGCAACGTTGCGATACACATGCTAATAAGTAGCAACTGCTCAATAGTAGCATGCTTTCGAGCTTGAAATGAACATGTGTAACAGTAGCTTAAATGTGAACTTGAGCGGAACGAAATTGCCAAGTTTTCAACACCAACATAAGCAAGTTTCCAGCACCTACGCGACGGTGCCTGTCTATCGATCTTTTACCGAATATAGTTTCGGAGATTGGGCACAGGAACTTTTTAATCTATTCCCTCCAAGAATGAAGCCTTAGAATTTACACTGATAATTTCCAAAAAGAACGGTCAAGGATAAAATAGTGTAGGAAATAGTAGTCTGAGACAGATATGACATCAGATGGCGCGACTAGTTTCCGTAAAGAGTGGGGAGTTAGAGAGAGGTAGCAATCGGTTGACGGGAACGACTTGTGATATAAGGCGCCACATTTCTTGTTGTATGGTTTTTATGGGTTGCTTGGGATAGGCGGGGGGAGTGACTTGAGTGGAAAAGGGCAGTGTTTGTTAACAGTCAAAGTATCCTTTAACTCTACACACAACGTTCATAAGTGCGTGACTCCACTCAAGGACATTCTCTGCCGTTCTAGGGTCTTATTTTGGTTACAGTTTAATTTGGTAATTAAGTTGTCCTGACAAATATTGTGAATCGATATCGGTTTTCTTATTTTTGTAATCCACTTCTGAGTCTGCTAAAATAGTAATAATTTTACTTACAGTTTATCTACAGTTTACCTACAATATTCAGTAGAATTAACCGGCCGTATTTAGCGAGACGGCGTGTCAATCAAGCAACTCTAGAGCACGAAATAATAGGTACCACTCTCTAGCATTACCTATTCCAAAAGCACTAACTAGATAAGAAAACCCATAAATAACCACTTGTCTGAAACTCTCTCAGACCTACTTGATAGATGGAGCCGATATAAACATACGGCTTCGAATGAGCCGCTTGTTTGGGATTGGAAAGCCGACGGCGTCGATCGACGGGCCAGATAGGTATTTATTAGTATTGATAGCTGAATGATAGCCTGATAGCCCGAGAACGGCTAATGATAGTAGGGGTATGCTCTTTGGTAGGTACACTTGTTAATGATTGAGCATAGGACCTTTGTTATACCAGAGTAAAGTTATGTTATACCGATTGGAAATTAAAACCTGGTTCTAAAGTAAGAAAATTGGACAAATTGGTGCAGGCAGTAAGTATCCTATCTTTAACATACGAATATTTTTTTTTCTGTACTGAATTTTTTCATTTTTTCGCAATCGTAAAGTAGAATGTAACACGCGGGGCTAAGCCCTTAATAACTTGGTTTCTATTTAACTTCCTATTTAAAAATACCTCTTACCTTAATTAATATAAAACCTACCTACTAACCTGAATGAATACGTTTAAAAAATAAATCCTGGAATCATTGGATTCGTTTCCTTTATTAACGTTTGTTCCAATCAAATAAGACGTATACTTCTCCAAGTTAAAGTATACGTTTAATTTGTAGAGCTTACTGTGCAGTCCGAGACACTCAATCAAAAAGAATCAAAAGTATTTTAAAATTAATTAAACGAAGGTTTATCTCAGTTGTTTGACAGTCCTTTATTTAATTTCGGCTTCAAAAAAGGAATTCGAGCAAAATTGAATAACGCTTGGATCGTTATCCTAAAAATACCCTTTTAGTAATTTATTGTATTTTATTGCTCAATAAATTTTATAAGACATATTTTATAATGCAGATTAGAAGATTAAATTTTGTTGACTTATTTTTTTTTTTAATTTAAATATATCAACATTAATAAATTAAGTGGAATAGGTACCTTTGCCTTTTCCAATAAAAAACAAAAAGATCGCAAATAAAAATCTGCTAGATATATTAAGGAGATTAAGGAGTTTACGAGGTATGGCAAATCTATAAATTAAAAATCTGATTTAGATACGATTGTAAGTAGTTTTTTATTAAAGAGCAGGCATAGAAACATACTCGTAATAGACTTACAGGTTGATCTTTATTGTAGTCGGTTAATAAAATAGAAGAGACATTAATAAATGCTTACAAAATGAGCTACAATGAGCTCATAGCACCATTATACACGTGTTTTACAAAAACGCCTTTAGATCATTATACAAAGTAATAACATCTTTATAAGAAGTAGAACATCTGAGAGGAGACATTAACGATGAAAGTAATATAATTATAGTACCTACTATAAACCTGATATTTACAACTGAAATATTTTTACAACAAAACTACGCTTAGTCTTAATTATTTCTATGTCATTATATTTTTTTTATTTCGCTAATGGCAATTGCAAGAACACCCCCATATTAACGCATCTGTATAAAATTATTAATATTATTAATAACTTCAAATTCTGTACAAAACAATATATTTTTAAAGAAAGCTCATTCCGTTTTTCCTGTTAATATCATTCCTGTTAGTATAACAATAAAAAACTGTTACATTGAAATTAAAACCATAATTTTTACTATCTACTTGTAAGAGCAATTCATTTTGTGACTGAATGAATGATGAATGATAGAATGAATGATAGTTTATTCATGAAGATATGTGTGAACAAGGACCACGTGGTCTAGAGTTTTGTCAGTAGAGAACACTTCTCGTAACATCGCTCCTCGTTTTGTATTGTAATTTGTAACATCTCGCGAACAAGCACACGCAATGTAACAATCGTTGGACACGCACGAGATATCTCGCCGATAACTGACCGTTTAAAATACCTCGCCAAATAACTCTATAGCAACTTATTAATTGTCGGCAAACTTAAAACGTGAAAGAAATGGAATTAATTTGAGACTAGCGAACTACCAACGATGTAGTTCCCGGTCCCGTGGGAATACGGAGATAAATTATAGCCTATTTACTAGTTGATAACGTAGATATCCATTAGTAAAATAATTTAGTATTTTAGGTGTGAAAGCGTCCTAAACTCTAATTGTCCAACTCTATACTACAGCCTTTCCTGATGTGTACTGTTTACCAACAAACAAATTAAAATGAGGGTATAAATCACTAGTCATTTCACACCTAATATTATTATTATAAGTAACTTGTTCTTATATTAATGAAAATAAATTTGATTAATAAGCTTAGAACAATTAGACATGGTTAATGAATTTTTTATATCATTTTATAAACAAACCATAATTTAAAATAAATAAGTTATGAAATGACTTGCATTTTCTACCTTAATCTTATAATTTCTTTGTTGGTTAACAGTACTCATCAAGAATGGCTGAAGTATAGGTGTTACTGAGGAAACCTAATAACCAATTTTTTTCTTATACAGCCAGAAACTAGGACTCGAACCCAAAGCAACTCTAGAGCCGCAGCCTAAAGTGTCAACAATTGAACCAGTAAGACAGTTATTAATGGATTGTTTAGGACCCTTGTAACTTTAATTTTAAGTTTGCGAATTAATTTAGGTATCACAAGAACGATTTTGGTTTTTTTTATAATGATATAATAAAAAAAAATCAAAACAAATCACGACGATTCAAAATTAACAAAACTTCTTACTGAATAAAAATACATTTTTATTTGATTTAATACCCAAGAATACTTACTATTTTCACAACCTAAGTAATTATTTAGTACCTAGACATCCTCTCATTAACAAGTAGCCTGGTGAAAGTGGCACGAGAATCGAACCTGCGACCCGATGTAACCCGATATCCGTTAGGCTATACGATATCCTAGACGTCATATTATACGTTCCGCAATAACACACCTTGAGATAATCTACATAATATTATATCTCTAATACATATATTCTTCACCTCAAATGCCTCTACGGTCCAGTGGTTAACTTTTCTGGCTTCGGATTACAAAGTCTTGGGTTCGACTCCCGCGTCGGGCTACGATATACTGAGCTTTTCTTTGTTATAAGAAATTTTTAGGATACATTCTCAGCCCGGAGCTATTGACCACATAATTATGTTGAAGGTCAGTAATGGGTAATTTTTGGAACTACCAGTCGAATTTTAAAAAATATTTTGTATGTGATGAAGAGTGAGTGAGTTTCCGTTAAAAGGGGTTAATAGATGGGGAAACTTTGTATGAAAGTGTGTTTATTTAATACGAATGATAGTGGTCAAAGTTAACTGTTTTCTTAGACATGATTGATGAGAATCGGTTGAGCTGTTTAAAAGTTGTGGGGGGTGAAATTGGGGAAGAATAACTGAATGTCTGCAAATATACTCGTGTGGGGTCTCAAATAAAAGCTCACTCATAGAAAATATTGATGGCTTGGTTGAGAGTGTATTTAATAATTTCATGACCATCGGTGGTTTTCCAAAATTTTCAATATTATTATGTTATTATCCCAATATTCCCACAGAAACGAGATTAAAGCGCAGGTGTTTATAGTCACGGGACACTACTAAATAATACAATACCAACTGTAATTATAATATAAAAATGAATCGCAAAATGCGTTGGTAAGCGCATAACTCAACAACGCCTGGACCAATTTGGCCAATTGTTTTTTTAAAATGTTCGTTGTAGTTCTAGGATGGTTATTACGGCGAGAAAAATTGCTGGAGAAACCATAAAAATAGCCCTTTTTGTCTTTTTCCCATACAAATGTTTTCTAACTTAAACGTAGTTAATTTGAGCTTTATTGTTATTGTATAAAGTTCATTTTAATAATAATTATAAAACGGGGTAGGGTAGGGGTAGGGTACGGGAAGGGTACGGTAGGGGTAGTTAAAAGTTTACATCGAGTTTAACGCGGACGAAGTCGCGGGCGTCCGCTAGTATTTTAGTAAAACTGGATAATTGGACATCATGGTCAATCAATCGATAGATAGCCGCAAAGAAACATGGCGAAATGCCACAACAAATGGCGAACTGGCGCAACACAAAACCGATTTATGGCTAATAACATTTAAATAAAGCTCGACTGACAGCCGTCTCTAAATCGTACACCGAGTTGGGGCATGCATTCAAATCGATTTACTATCGATTTAGCGATGGATATATAAAGGATATGTTACTCTAAATTTTCGTAGCAAGTATGGTAAGCTAAAAACGTGATAGAGATTGCAGAGGTCATATGTTTTTTTGATTGGGCTATCACGCCCAATGGATATCGATTTGGAGGGCGTAGTTTCGAATCCGGTTTGGAGCATGCACCTCTAACTTTCCAGTCGTTTGCAATTTTAGAAATAAAATATCACGCGTCTCAAACGGTGAAGGAAAAGCATGTAGAGGAAAATGCAGGTTTCCTCACGATCCTTTTCCTACCTACCTGTAAATTTTCCTAATTCTCGACGTGTGTGAAGTGTGCGTCGCCGCACGCCCAGCGCACGAGGATCCAACTGTAGCATGTATCTCACCTGCAGGCAGGGGCACATGGGCCAGCGGCGGCGCAGCGCGTGCGGCATCTTCTTGCGCGGCGGCTCGGGCTCCGCGGGCGCGTCGCCGCACGCCCAGCGCACGAGGATCCAACTGTAGCATGTATCTCACCTGCAGGCAGGGGCACATGGGCCAGCGGCGGCGCAGCGCGTGCGGCATCTTCTTGCGCGGCGGCTCGGGCTCCGCGGGCGCGTCGCCGCACGCCCAGCGCACGAGGCGCGCGCGCGCCGCCTCCGCCGCCTCCACGCCGCGCGACCACGACGGCAGGCCCTGCGAACAACGGGACTACTGTTAGCATTGGTACGAACAAAGCTTTTGACTAGAGGTTGCACTAGAAACATTTATCATCATAATCATTGACAAAAGTCATTTTTTATTAATACAATATCATTGGCATATTATTGTATTGACAACGAAGATATGCCAGCACGCCATCTTTTTAAAATCCCACTACAGGGCCAGACCTCATTCCTTATACTCCTATATCAGGGCGAGTACGTAAAACTACATTTGATTGCAATTGAATATGAAAAAGTGATTCAAAAGCTTCCAATATTCAATCTACACATACTAACAGGGTAATTTGTAAATTAATAAACAAATAAAAATATATTACTTTAGTACGTGAAACTTTAGCATGTTTAAAAATTTAGTCTTTATTAACAACCTATTAAATATACATCAAAATCAAGTGAGAAATGTCATCTACCTACTGTATGATATCCACGAAGGATTGTCAGTAGGCACCGAATGACATTAGTTACATAAAATCTCAATTTCGTATATGTTAACTAACATACGTCATAGTTAGTGTCAACTAACATACGTCATAGTGAATTAGCTTGCAAGGCAGATCCCTGATAGCATAAAACTTCTAGATGTATTTTCCACTACGAGTGTATATTGCAAATATTCAATCGGGTGTGAAAAAAATTCACAAGTGTATTTGGTAAATGTACCTAGGCTTTCTGAGTTCGACTTCATCACTTCTTACACAAAATATTCGATGTTTTATACTGTTACTATGCTAATTAAAATACATATTGCAATCGAATGCGTGTTCCAAATTGATTCTATCTATTTTATTATCTATCTATCTCTATCTATTAACAACGTGTTACTATATGATTGTAAATATTGGGTAAGTATATCTCGAAAACGAATTTACATTTTAAGTATAATTTTACAGTTTTATTTTAAAATTTTCTTAAAAATAAGAAAAATTATCACCCAAATAAGTTTCCGGAAACAAGTGTGTGATTTTTGCGTTATTACGAACTCAAACATCCAGTGGCGTAGCGTGCCTTGATGGGGCCCTGTGTCAAAGTTAGCTTTTGGGTAAGGGCCCCAAATGGAAAGTAAATTCCTCACATGTCCAAAGGCAGTTTTTTCCGGAAAGCACCAGATTCAGTGTGATTTTGGATAAAATTTGACTAATTTTTTCATTAACATGTAAGGGGTCCTGTAGTCCGGGGACCCCGTACCATTGATACGGCTGATAAAACATATCACGCAGAGGAAAAGTGGAAACGAATTTACTTTCTTTCGACTTAATCGGTTAAAAGGAAGTGTTGTGCGTAACGCGAATAACTCCATGTTAAACGGCGTTATTAGAGCGAAATTTATGTTGGCAATTTAGAATTTCTCCAATGTGATTTCATTGCACAAGTAGATTTATTTTGGACACATCACACGTAGAAACGAAAGCATAGAAAATTTGGTACTAATGGGAAATGGAAGGAAAATGTAGAGGAAAAACCAGACCTGTATCACTCAAACAGCCAGATACCCAACACGATGGATGAACACTGTAGTCTGTATCGATACTGAAGAAGAAGGAGAAAGAGAAATAAAGTAAAAGAATACGAGTATAACAGTATTGTATTGAATAGCTTTAAGTTTAAAATACAAATACGTGTATGGTCTGTCATCCAATGAACGGACTTCCCGGAATACATTGCCATTTTTTTCTTTATCGTGTTGAGTAAGTGCCGATGGCTCCATGTGGGACCACTACGACGTCACCGGGGGCTTTGGGCGAGCGCAGAAGCATCGCCTGATGAAACCCGAAGGCTGAAATAAAGATATGGGACGGAACGACTCTCTAAGGGCGTCTCCTATGAGACTCGGACCTCGGCTTAGAGGGCCATTCGGCAGGGGGTAACCGTGACCTGAGTGAATCAGTCCGGACGCCCCCAAGATCGTGAGTTAGAAAACCCTCGTCTTCCCCGTCGAAGACGCTGTGTAGACATTGCCATAGTCTGTCGAAGGATAAGACCGGCCTTTGTATGGAGTGTCTCGAAAAAAAATTCAAGTTTAAATTTTATAATCAAAGAACATACGAGAGTCTTCTACAACAATATTTAAAAAATGCGCTTTATTATTGTAAATAGCAAATACATTATCATCATTATATGAACTTTATGTATTAAAGTGTTTTTCAGATATCATGGGTACGGCGACAGTTGCCTTACGATGTTCATAATACGTACTGTTATCGTGAATCGCGGCAAACTTTCAATAGTGAAACGAACCGTACCCATCCTATCTGAAAAACACTTTAGACGCATTTTTAAGACTAGTATGGTGAAACTATATTCATGGGCGTATATATGGCTATAAAACACTATAGACGCATTTTTAAGACTAGTATGGTGAAACTATATTCATGGGCGTACGTATATATGGCTATAAAACACTATAAACGCATTTTGAAGACTAGTATAATGAAACTATATTTATGGGCGTATATATGGCTATAAAACACTATAGACGCATTTTTAAGACTAGTATGGTGAAACTATATTCATGGGCGTACGTATATGGGTATGAGTATAAAACACTATAGACGCATTTTTAAGACTAGTATGGTGAAACTATATTCATAGGCGTACGTATATATGGCTATAAAACACTATGGACGCATTTTTAAGACTAGTATGGTGAAACTATATTCATGGGCGTACGTATATATGACTATAAAACGCTATAGACGCATTTTCAAGACTAGTATGGTGAAACTATATTCATGGGGCTTTGGAGTTCTAGACCCCCCTGCGGATTATTCATCTTACTACATATTTTACTGCGGAGACTAAGGTCAAGTAGGTAGGTACCTAATGTTTTTTTAAAAGTCAAGTCATCGACTGACACAAATTCTGTGTCCAATGAATTAACACATTATCTAAGTCAATTTGTAGAACATAAACACTCCATGTTAAGGCCAGCTGATTCAGCTCGACCTTTTTAAAGTAATGCATCATTCATTATGCATATCACCTCTTTGTATAATATCCGTGATTTAAAGTCTTTACGGAGGTGTTTAACATAATTATACAATTTAAAATAGGTGCCAAAATATGGTAATTGGACTGAGTTATACCTTCATCGTGTGTAAGCTAATGAATACCTTAATACTCGTGCTTAATGAATAATACATACATTCTCTAACTCATTTTATGATAAGTAATGATAGAGATAAATGGAAAGTGAAGGGCACTAGAGTATCAGGAACACAGTGAGGTAAAAAGCTTCACCTCAAATTTTCAATATCTTGATCATTTTGGCAGACAAAATTCAATTATATTGCAGAGTACTATTTACTATTTTAGTCTTATACAAAACCTACGTATAATATCAACTATAACCGCAAATATGATTAATAAGATCATTTTTTGCTGATTAACTTGGGATATGGTGAAAATATCATTATTAGCGACTCCTAATACTGATATATATGTGGCGTGATAGCCCACTGGATATGACCTTTGCTTCCGATTCCGGAGGGTGTGGGTTCATGCACCTCCAACTTTTCAGTTGTGTGCATTTTAAGAAATTAAATATCACGTGTCTCAATCGGTGAAGGAAAACATCGTGAGGAAACCTGCATACCAGAGAATTATCTTAATTCTTTGCGTGTGTAAAGTCTGCCAATCCGCATTGGGCCAGCGTGGTGGACTATTGGCCTAACCCCTCTCATTCTGAGAGGAGACTCGAGCTCAGCAGTAAGCCGAATTTGGGTTGATGACGACGAATACTGATATATTTTTGCAACCACAATTTATATTTTTTTCATACCCCACGAAGTAATGGTCTGCTATATGCGCTAATATCGACCTAGCATCATCAGGAACATCATTGTTCCTCCAACCAGTACCTACTGAGAAAAAACGAAAAAAATGCTTCAACCAAGGTCACCTGAAGCAGCTTGACCTTCGGATTCCAGCCCCAATTCCTCAATAACACGGCTCACCGCACTGGAGTGGTTTCGTCACACCAACCATTGTTGGCTTGAACTTTACTACGGCATTTAGATGCCGGAGATCGGAACAGATGATTACAGTGCTAGTATACCAGAAACGTTTCCACCTACAGTTTACTTGAAATGTGATTTTGGTGTGTGGAAATCTTGTGAATTGTGTAAAACAAGCTTGTTCCGTTGTCACATGTTAACGATGTTTCAAACACGATCTTAATCGATCCAACTGATAATTAATCGTTAAGTTAAATTTCACTCAATAGTTTTCAAGAATTAACTCATGTGGACTACCTTCGTGGGTAGGACTTATTTCTCCAAACGAACTCCGTTATATGCCGTACAGACTAGGTACTTTAGTATTTTAGTCAGCACAAAAAATTTGTTCGTACTCGATTAAAATACTAAAGTAGTGTAAACTAGGCCTTACAGAGAGCTTATCGGAAGAAAGACCTTCCTTATTTCTTACGAAAAGAGTTTCAATCCTCAATAGCTCAACGGTAAGAGCGGTCGGATTCATCACCGAGGGGTGGAGGTTCGATCCACGTCCCGTTGGTCTAGCTCACACTCCTAGCACAGTCTTTCCCGACTAGTTGGAGGAGAATGGGAATATTGGTCATATTTAAAAATATATGGTAAATATTCTTTTTAAAAAAATTGCAATGTTGCTGCGTTCAAGTCCGAAAAATAGGGTTGCCATTTTAGACGGGATAAAAAGTGGCCTATTTGTTAATCCAGAGTTAAGTTAATTAAGTAGGAAAGTTATAGGTACATATACCTATAGTAATATAAGTAGCATGCTAAGTTTAATTTATCTTTTTATTGTTTTAATTTACAATTGTATTTTTGTGTGCAATAAAGTATTTCTTCTTCTTCTTCTTCTAATATTAATATAATAAAGAGGTAAAGTTTGGGGTATTGTTTATTGCCGATTCATAAGTCAAGTACCAAGTCGAGATACCCCAATATATTTACAAACAATCTTTACCTTTTATAATATTAGCGTGACAGTGTGATTACATTTACAGGTAGATACTTTTCAGTGAAAAATGCAAAAAATAAATCGAATTTGGATCTATACTTTGCACCAGCTTCAACGACGACCTTACCTATATCAATGTACAGCATCACCTACTCATATGAATAGCACAACACGAGATGACAAGTGTTACAAAACCCAAAACAAGGCGAATCGAATCGAATCAAATCGAATCGAACGATCCAAGTCGATCACCTTTTCTCAGCTGACCGTGAACTATGAAACTGAAACTGTGTCAGGAAATATCTCGTAACAGACATTTTATTACTCATAAACCTTGCTTAAGCCTGAATCATACCCGTATATATCTCATATTTAGTACTAGACGCATGCAGTTACTTCCACTTAGAACTCTGTTTTCGGTCTTCAAAAAATTCAAGATATTGAAGAAAATTCAAACATATTCCATTGTTTAAGGGTTAAAATTTAAAAAAAAAAATATTCTACTGTGTAAGAAGAATTCCTTTGCTGCAAAACTCAAGTGTACGGCAGTTTTTTTCATTTAAGTAAAGAAAGGTTTTATGGAATCCGTAAAAATGGCGAACGAAATAATATAAATAACACTTTTCTGTTCTATAAAAACCACATATTAGCCAAAACAAATTTATAACATTTGAAATTTTGTTTCTTTGTAACGATCTAACTCAAAAATTTCTTGACCAAATTTAAAAATTCTTTCATCATTAATCAGCTTTCCCTTCTTCACCGAGTAAAATATGCTATATATTTTTACCGTATTTGCACGGGAACGGGAACGTAGCTACCACCCTAACGGCAAAGACGTACCGCCAAGCGATTTAGCGTTCCAGTACGGTAGTAAAAACCGATAGGGGTTGTAGATTTTCATCCTTCTATCAAGTTACTCCGTTTCCATCTGAGATCGCATCATCACTTACCATCAGTTTAGATTGTAGTCAAGGGCTAACTAGTAAAGAATAAAAAAAATTAACATACGCGAGCGAAGCCGGGGCAATAGCTACACATATATCACTTTCTCCGAACACGTGTGTATCTACTCATCTCCTATACAGACTAGCTACGTGACGTCCATTGCAAGGCCGACCCCGTGACACACTACCGCGGCCGTCCGTCGTTCACGGTCAAAAGAAAGTGGTCACTCGGATGTATTGTTCTTGCTATGGCGAAAATCGCACTTTCCACGCCCAATATGAAGACAACAATGAGCGTTTTATCGTCTAAACATTTTATATTGTTGATTGTATCAATTGTTATACACGTTTGCAGTCATTGAATTGTTTTCAAATTAGTCATTATTGTTGTCAATTACAATCGTTACTAATTGTTTAAAATTAAAATATTATTACATTATATTTCGTTAGAATGAATATTTATAATTTATTGATCTATACTAATATTATAAAGCTAAGGAGTTTGTTTGTTTTTTTGAGCGCGCTTATCTCAGGAACTACTGCTCCGATTTAAAAATATAGCCCATTTATTAAGGAAGGCTATAGGCTATATTTTATCCCTGTATTCCTACGGGAACCAGTCTGCTAGTTTCTAAATAACATACGAAAGCTTAGATACTGCAAGTTTTTTACTCAGTATTCCAAAGGATCTGGAAAAAGTTGATGGATTGGATAAAATCTGGATGGAAGTATAGTAAATTATTCCAGACAGCGTAATATTACCACAGAAATAAATGATGACTATGAGACCATTCCGGGAGTATACCCTTTCAAACAAAAAAAGAATTATTCAAATCGGTTCAGGCGTCTTTGAGTAATCGAGTAACATGCACACAAAGAAAACAAAAAAAAAACATTAGACTTGAATTGAGAACTCCGTTTTTAAATTTGGTTAAAAAGACAGATATAAAGTTTTCTCTTCCCGAGCTACGTCAATGATGCAAACTAAAATTACTTGTGACTCTCGTTCAACCCCCAATAAAAATATTGCCTGCGGAACCCCAAAACACACAGCGCCATGAATAGTTGAATAGTTTTAATGTTATTAGTTACGGCGACGACATCGATAAAACTCAATAGTGTGTCAGCGGGTCATTATCACTATGCGCCTCACGAGAGCTACACACTGGTCACTGGTCACTTTGGTGGTGAACGAATGGGTGAAAGTGAACTTATACCTACTACATAGTGAAAACATTACACCCAACTATATTTCGCGGGCCGTGATAGTCCAGAAGATATGACCTGCGCGTGCGATTTCGAAGGGTGTGGGTTCGAATCCGGGCCGGGACGTGCAGCTGCTAACTTGTGGGCATTTTTAGAATTTAAATATCACGTGTCTCAAACGGTGAAGAAAAAAACATAGTGAGGAAACCTGCATACCAGAGAATTTTCTTAATTCTCTGCATGTGTGATGTCTGCTAATCCGCATTGGGCCAGCGTGGTGAACTATTGGCCTAACCCCTCCCATTCTGAGAGGAGACTCGAGCTCAGCAGTGAGCCGAATATGGGTTAATAATGATGAACTATATTTAGTCGCGATCTTATTAGCCAACCTGCATAGAAATAGCATGGTGGGTTTAAGTTCCATATCGCCTGCTATAAGCGAGGAGGCCTGGCTGGAGTCGTGGGCTGTTCAAATAATAATGTTTTTATTACCAGTAGTCTAATTAATAACATATTGATAGAGCTTGTCCGGGAAAGACAAAGTATACGACTAATAGTATCGCTTCAATTAGAGGAAAATCTGTGTTAAATTAAAAAAAATGTAGGTACTCAAATTTAGAAAATTCTTCAACAATCATATAATTACCTAGAATAACGGCTTTTACGTCAGATATTCGTCATAATAGTAAAATTCCGATATGTTCGGATTATAGCCGACCTTCATCATTTTAATTATAGGCTAAGAAGTTTATTAGTGTCTGATCATTATTATTTCAAATAAATTCAAAACAATTTTCTTCACAGTGGATGTTTTAGTCTAATACAGAACCGAAACTATGCGTTCGTAATATGAATAACCATCTACCAGTAATAAGTCATTCTATAATTCAGATGTTGTCAACAAAAACTTCAAAATGACATAACCAACTATTATTTAGTCTTAACTATAAAAGCCTTGGCACCATTGAAGTCTGCATACCAAAAGTAATTGAGTTTTACTTATAATACCTAATTTGAGACACGAATTAAGTGGACTTCGATAAGAATTTACTATAATATCGGTTTATTATAAACGATCAACGCAAAATTATAGTTCTGAATAATAATTATTTTAAATTGTTTAAGTTTATGATTAATGCAAATGTAAAATAACTCAGGTCCTGTTTTCAGTAAAATAAAATCTTGTTATAAATAAAACTATGCAGACTTAAAGGAAACTTTGAATGAAATATACTATTAAGTATTTTGTATCTATTTAAATATAAATAAGTATAAAACTGTATTATAAGAAGAGCGAAACCTTCTGACACAAGTTGAAGTCTCAGCAACACAAAGAACACAAAGTATTTTACTAACACAAAACCCCATATATTTTATGCTTCTTTTTTCTTTCTTATTCTAGGTCTTTTTGGATTATTGCTTATTTAAGTTTTGTTCTTTGACTTTTGTTATAAAGGCTTGAAATTAAAAAAAATATATAGTAACACCTACAGGCACAAATATAAATACCTACACAAGAATTAAACTAGCACCTACACATATTTCGAGCTTCTTAGTGAAAGTTAATTTACCCAAAGCAAGTGCCACCAATTAATAATAATTTGCAAATCGATTAAATTTTATCTCAGAAAGTAAAAGTACTACATATAGAAATCACTAGATTATCTATCTCACTGTATTTAGGACGTTTTTTTTTATGGTGATCACATCATGGTAGTGATGATGCAATGTAAGATGGAAGCGGGCTAACTTGTTAGAAGGAGGATGAAAATCTCCCCCCCCCCCCCCCCCCCGCTTTCGGTTTCTACACGACATCGTACCGGAACGCTAAATTGCTTGGCGGTACGTCTTTGTCGGTAGGGTGGTAACTAGCCACGGCCAAAGCCTCTTAATTGGACCAGCTAGACCTGGACCAATTAAGAAAACCTCAATCGGCTCAGCTGGGGATCGAACCCAGGACCTCCGTCTTGTAAATCTACCGCGCTCACCACTGCGCCACGGAGGTCGTCAAAACGTAACTCGTATCACCGACAAATCACACAAGTAGGTGAGTTTTCAAGTAATCTACATTAGGATCCGGTTACTGCAGCACTGCCTACATCCTACAATCTACATGCATTGAATGGAAGACAACGTCGAGTGATAAATCGTCGTACACACCGCATTGCAAGTGACAGACATGCATTATTCATGTCCACAAAACACAATGAGGAAAATGTTTACGAAATACATTCAATTCAATTCGATTTGTAAACTTTACTTATATTGTAAACATGTAAAAAGTATGTAAAGTAAAAAATTGAAGTAAAAGTTGAAACCATATAGGTTTAAGTAAATATTATTAATTATAGCTATACAAGTTTTATTATATTCGACCAGTGAATAAGCGATGTTACTTTGCGAAAGTGCATAAAGTGCCTATAACGCATCTTCAGTCGATTTTGCTATTTTTCACGAAAACCCGACAAATCCATACGACGAAGTCAAGATTCAACAAAAAACTAATGTATCTTGATTCTTAACTGCACAATATTTGATTATAAAGAACTTTGCCTGAAGTGAGGTGAGGTTTCTCAGGTTTAGGCGAAAGTAACCAAATGAAGTTATCATTCAATAGGGTACGCCCACGGCTTTTCTCCGAGTTATAATGCACCTGAATACTTTGCTTTGCTGAAATGTTTGCTTTGTTTCCCAGGCAAAACACACCAAACTGTTATACAATTATTACACTAAAACCTTTCCGATAATCTCATTACCATTGGTTTAGTAATTTTGGAGAAAATTCAGACAACGACGGACTTACAACAACGGACGGAGAATTTGAAAATAGATGGGTATGGGTAGCGCAAAACAAAAATAACAATCGATAAAACAATTCTGACCGCAATCAAGAAAATTATATAAACTTAATCTGAGTATGCATCAATACAAAACAGATGCCAACGAATTGTCTAAAAAAAGAGATAAAATATAGATAAATATCAAAGATCGATAAGGATAACAACATATTTAGGGCACGTGCTCACAATCAATCAAAGCCGGAACGACAGTCGAACGTTACGTCCGAAGCGGAAACAAAAAACCGGATCTACAGTCTATGGACAGTTACATCACCTCACGCCGACCCCAATTATTCGACTAATTGACATTTCTTGTTACATTGCCCCGACCGGTCGGTCTATTTTCTCTCGACTTGTTAATGCCTGACTGACATTTACAGAAAACAAACTGCATAAGACGCTACTGGTTGTTTAAAAGTAATTAACACGTAGTAATATACTAGCTACTAGTAGCTGTCGGTGAAGGAAAACATCGTGAGGAAACCTGCATACCAGAGAATTATCTTGATTCTCTGCGTGTGTGAAGTCTGCCAATCCGCATTGGGCCAGTGTGGTGGACAATACCTTACCTCTCTCATTCTGAGAGGAGAATCGAGCTCAGCAGTGAGCCAAATATAGGTTGATGACGACGAATATACTAACAGACGCCGCGCGGTTTCACCCGCGTGGTTCCCAGTTCCGTAGGAATACGGGGATAATATATAGCATATAGCCTTCCTCGATAAATAGGTTATCTAACACTGAAAGAATTTTTCAAATCGGACTACTAGTTCCTGAGATTAGCGCGTTCAAGCAAAAAAAAATACTCGTATCTAGCAGAATTTTCATGCGAATCTCCGAATTAACAAAATTTCATGTTACAGTTGGCTAAATACAATACATTGTCCAAGCTTAAATTAGCTTATATAACTAACAAATCAAAAACGTTAATTGTAAGCAAAAAATAGATATTCCAAAAACACTTAGCAGTTTACTATCGTGTATTGACACTTAAATATTCCTTAAAGAAATCTTTAACTCTTCTTACTGTTATTAAGGTCAAGTGATCATCTCAACGACAACATATTTTTACAATAATTTGACTTGTAATCACCGCCGTCGCAGTAAACTGGCGAATCATTGCAAATATTATCACAAACCAAGTATTCTACAAGATAAAGTAACACTAAAAGTAAATGAGAAATTTTACTTGTGAAGACATACCATTTCTTTAATAGCAACTCTCAAGGTATAATTTCACGTGAAAATCATTATTTTCTTTGATACTAAAAAGCTGTGGTATTCGAGAATTATTCTATACTAGCGGATGTCCGCGACTTCGTCTGCGTGGAATTCAAATTTTCACAAATCCCACAGGAACCACGGATTTTTCCGGGATGAAAAGGTCTATGTGTTAATCCAGAGTAAAATCTATTTCCATTCCAAATTTCAGCCAAATCGCTTCAATAGCCGCAGCATAAAATGGGAACAAACATTCTTACACACAAACTTTCGCCTTTATAATAATAGTGTGATTAGTGTGATGTATGGGTTAAAACTATTTACATCATACAAAACGTACAACAAACCTCGCATTTTGAAGTTGGTAAAATCATAAAAATTGCTGTAAAACCTTGTGGTCGTGTTCGTTATTCATTTTGGTTTTAATTAAGTGTTAAAACTACAAATAACTAAATTAAGATCATGTACTATTATTTATTTATTTTTCGTTATGTTTCGTCAAAAGTTATGAAATTCTGTCAAGCTATATAACATACTAGCGGACGCCCGCGACTTCGTCCGCGTAAAATTAGTTTTTTTAGAAATCCCTCGGAAACCATAGATTTTTCCGGGATGAAAAGTAGCCTATGTGTTAATCCAGAATAAAATCTATTTCCATTCCAAATTTCATCCAAATCGCTTTAGCAGCCGCAGCGTAAAAGAGAAACAAACATACACACACACACAAACTTTCGTCTTTAAAATATTAGTGTGATAGCGGTCATGCTTTCGCTTTCGCTTTTACTTATGTACACATCTTCCCTACCCCTACCTTACCCTACTCCCTACCTAAACCTACCCAACCCTACTGTGACCCTACTTTTCTCTTACCCTACCGTTAACCCTAACCCTACCCTACGCCTGCCTTACCTCTACCCTACCCTTACCCTACCCCTACCTTACCCGTACCCTACCCGTACTCTACCCTACCCGTACTCTACCCTACCCGTACCATACCATACTCGTACCCTACCCCTTCCTTACCCTACCTCTATCCTACCCTTCCCTATCGTACCCCTACACCTACCCTACCCCTACACTACCCCTACCCTACCCTAACCTACTCGTACCCTACACCTTCCCTACCTTACCCATACCCTTCCCCTACCTTTAGCAAAATCGGTCCTGCCCTTTGAGCGTGGTGCGATGACCAAAGGACTATTTCCTAAGAAACTAAAGTGGGGTAATCTCTGGATCTACTGGACAGATTTAGAAAATTCTTTTACCGGTAGTAAGCTACGTTATTTGCGAGTGTCATAGGCTATGTTTGATCCCCATATTCACACGGGAACGGGAACTACGTAATTGAAAGCGCGGGGCGTCATGTAGCGAAATTTCTGCGTCTTTTAGAAATTTTGTATTATCTCCGAAACTATTTGACTAATTAACTTACTATAAAGGGAAAATTTTATCTCCATAATATCCTTGTGATTATTAAATAATTTATTTTGATAAGGATTTAAGTTAAGTAGCAAAATAATGACGCAAACCTAAGTATATAAAATTAATAATTTTTAAAACACAAGCGATACTATATCTGCTAATATATAGAAGATAGTTATATGGCGTCGCGGACTTTTTTGTAGAACTTTAAAAGATACATAAAGCCTCCATACATTAATTTCAATTTTACACAATGGTTAAGGCAGCGCATGCGGATAAGTCTGCTTAAGAGGATTTTCGGTCCGACCTGTATGACAAAAACTGTGTTAACTCGGTAAATATATATCATACTAATATAAAATATAGCCTATAGCACTCCCCGATAATGTAGCATTCTACTGGTGAAAGAATTTTTGAAATCGGACCAGTAGTTCCGAAGATTACTCCATTTAAAAAATGTGACAAACTTACAAACTTACAAACTTTTCCTCTTTATAATATTAGTATAGATAGATTAAACATAACACTTTTGATATAAACTAACAAAAGGAAACCAAAATGAATTATTACTCGTATGTTTAATATCACACCACAGCAATTATATAGATATCACAACACGTTAAATCTTATTGATATTTCCTCACACGATTTAGTATAATAACGTTATTATGACTTTTGCTTTCATAGCGAGCTAAGGTTGGCATTTATATGTAAATTAAAAATTTCACTTTCGATTGTGTATGGACGCCATTACGAGCGGAATATGTAAAATGGCTGACATGTGAAAATAATGAGTAATTAAATAAGCTGTTCAAATAGAAAATTTGTTTGAACTTAAACAAATTTTCTAATTTACACTATAAATTAGTTTGGTTATACGAACTGCAAAGAAAAAATAATTCATAAATATTATAAAGCTGAAGAGTTTGTTTGTTTGTTTGATTGAACGCGCTAATCTCAGGAACTACTGGTCCGATTTGAAAAATACTTTCAGTGATTGATAGCCCATTTATCGATGAAGGCTATAGGCTATATTATATTTTCAATCCGCTAGTAATTCATATTAACCATTGAAATTTATTGATTTGTAATTTATATCTTATCCTGATTCCCGTAACCGTGGATCTATTGACGATTAAATTATTTAAAATCACTTTTAACCGTGTTCCACAAGGTATCGATTTCTATAGTTTTTATTGCATAGAAGGTCACCAGATAATCCCATAGAAAGCGGAACTGCCACCCTTGGCAAAGAGTTTTGCGCAACTATGGTATACTATGGTTATGGTAAACAAGGTATGTATTTCTTGATTGCATATACATTTCATCAGTGGCGTGAACTTCTTAGACGCAAAAATGCACTGCCTACCATGAGGACTCATTACCATTACTACTGCTAAAATACCAACCTTTAATTCTATCGATAAAGCGACCTACAAATCAATGCGCTTTGAATATTCAGGGCCCAAACTATAGAACGACCTTGGATTATTATTCATTGGGAAAAGTAGAATTGATTAAGCAATTCCAAAGTAGGCCTTCGATTGAAAATGTAAAAGATACGAACTAATCTCTGAAACTAAAAGCATTCTTATTGCATTTGACAGATCAATAACTAGATACACGAGATAGGTTACAGACAATTCTTATACATTTTTGTATATTTAATATTTATTAATCACCTTTATCTCCGAATCTATTAAACAGATGACCATGCAGTTCTTCCCTGAAAGATTATAGCTTAAAAATGTGCTTTATACTTGTCATCAAGATATTATAATGTCTTCGAACCAGAAGAAAAGGTAACGACCAGACTAACGATTGCATTATAAAGATCTCGTGCAAAGAGACGTAAAGTACGTGAGAAAAAGCACCAAGTTACACTATTTAGTTTGATTAGCAACAATTTTCACACTGTTACGCGCGAAAACCGAGAACCGCGTTACGTAACGCGTGTGAAGAGCCTCTTATCGCCCTCGTTAGTGTTACAATAACTCATGGACCGAGAGATTGCTATAGTCAGACATGCTTTATTTTAAGGTTGTAGTAATTACAATAATAAGATATACATATACTATAGATAACATCGAGAAACTTGTTATCACTGGCAAAGTAGAAGGAAAGATACCTCGAGGACGTAGCCCGATGCATTGGTTAGATCAAATTCGCACCACTCTCGATACAAAAGTAGGTATATGATTTTCTTTGTTAAAAAGATTTTATTTTTCTGTTTTTCGTGTGTCCTAGCATAGTGTACGAAAGCGGAACAGTACGTGCAATTTCGTTATTCTCATTTTAACACAGAAATACTGAACCGATTTTCATGAAAATAAATTGGACTAATCTGGAAGTATACTCTTTCAATAAAAAAGGGTATGTTCCAAAATGGGCCTTTATTATTTATAATTTATAAGCAGGCCGATAGTATTTTTTACGGATAGAAGAATACAAATTGGTGTTGAAAAAATAATTTTCAGAATTTTTGGAACCCGCATTATTTATATAAATATTTTTTTTTGTTTCGCTCCCTTGTCTACAAATAAAACATAGACGATACAGTAGAAGTGTTCAAAACAGCGATTAAAAACACCTGGAATTGAATTCAAATCCGATGTAAGCTGTCATGTAATATTGTCAAATGTCAATAAAACACAAGTTAAAAAGAAACATTAAATCGTAGACAGAGAAGCATTTAACAAAAAAATCCTTAAATTGATTTAAAAACGCCATAAACGAACGCTGCTACGCGAAAATCACTAAAAGTCAGTGTAGCCAGACGTCCCGACTCCAAGATCCAAGTAGAAATCCTATCTTAGGAGCATAGGCTGACTTTAATTCCAAAATGAAGTATGTCTGACTGTCGCAAGCCCTCGGACTATCAAAGCGTCCGTCGCGCGGAGAAATGTGAAATGCGAGCTTTGCATGACCTTTGAGATCTAATTGAGGTGCAACTTTCGACTGGTAACTTGTCAAAAGTGGCGGGAAAGTGATTATTGTGTAATGTCAAAAGAGTAATGACATTTATTACTCGACTGGCAAATACAGGGATGTTTTTCGAGTTTGTATGTATGTATGTATGTACCTAGGTCTGATTCTTTTTTTTTTGTATTAAGAAAAAACACAATAAGGAACTTAAGCTAACTCTTATCCTAATAACTATACAAATCATGCCCACATGGGATGGTGGCAAAAAGAGGTGGTAGAATCTTTACAAATAGTCAGCTGACGTGTCAAAAGTGCTTGTAAATTGAGCCTACTTGAAATAAATGAATTTTGATTTTGATTTTTGATTTTGAGGTACTGGCGGCATTTCCGCGCTGGACAGCCATGGCTGATCCTTTGCGCAATAAATGAGCCAACCTTTCTAACACCAGTTAGAATAGTTAGAGTTCTATTTCAGTGCTAAAGGAATACTATAATGTATAGGAACAAAATAATAAACACTAATAACTACAATCAAGTTTGAAGGTAACTGCTAATGTAATAATTATCATGTATCAATCATATACGGTTAAGCAAGTAACGATCGTAGTATAGTAAAGGCCCAATTTACAAAATCAATGTCAGAAGTGTTACAGAACTTGCGAAGTAATCACACATACATACAAACATACATATACATGCTAAAGTATATTATATTATACATAATTTACGTGTACTGTATTATATAAACAAATATTATAAAGAGGTAAGATTTGGTTGTTTGTTTGTTACGAATGGGCTCCGAAACTACTGAACCTATTTCAATTTCATCAATGGAAATCTACATTATCAGCAAGTAACATATGATATATTTTATCCAAAAATTCCCAAGGGAACGGAAACTACGCAGCTGAAACTGCGCGGCGTCTGCATATAAAAATATTTACAATTTATACATATTATTTATAATCATTGCAAATAAATGAGATGTGTTTTCTAAACATGATCCTGTTTAGAAAACACATCTCATTTATTTGCAATGATTATAAATAATATGTATAAATTGTAAATATTTTTATACGCAAATAAACTAACTTTTGATGTGTTTTCTACGAGTACCAACCTTGGAATGCAATAAATATAAAACGAAATATCGATTAAAACATTTAGCTAAAATTACTTAATCACTATAAATCACATCAATAAAAGTATATTTATGTATAATTAAGTAGTTGATGATTATGTTAGGTTGATTTTTATTAAAGTGACATAATATTTGATTAATAATTCGATGCGAAGGCGATAATGTTACTAGCTGGTGTATTTACTCTAATTTCTAATGCTAATCATATGAAAGTTTATGTTTCCGGCAACTTGTTATCATTACGTTAAAAATATCATCAGATTCAACACCCACATTACCTAAATTAAATGGAAAGTTGTTGAACATGGCTTTGTACACATCTTTCTTTCTATATTATTTTTACTATATAAAACCCAGCTACATGGATAACATGTACATGGATGCTCAGAGTCATACAGCGGGCGAATGAACGAGCTATGCTCGGAGTATCTCTCCGTGATCGAATCAGAAATGAGGAGATCCGCAGAAGAACCATAGTCATCGACATAGCTCAACGAGTCGCGAAGCTGTGACAATGGGTGGGGCACATTTCGGGGCACGTTCAAAGAGTCGATGGACGTTGGGGTCCCAAAGTGCTGGAATGGCGACCCCGCACTAGTAAGCGCAGTGTTTGTCGACCCCCCACCAGGTGGACTGACGACATCAAGCGAGTCGCAGGGATTCGCTGGATGCAGGCGGCTCAGTATCTGATATTTAGAAATCCCTACAAAAGGGCCATGTCCTCAGTGGACGTTCATCGGCTGATATGATGATGATGATGACGACTCTTTAGTTTAGGTGACGTTAACTGGACTTTTATATTACATCTATACTAAATTGACTTATTACTAAGGCCTTTTATGCTTCGCATATCATGGTTATATGTAAGTAGTAATCAAAATTTCCCTCATAATCGATAAATTGTACAGAACCCTAAAAGCAGACCCTTAAAATATTCGCAAACGGCAACAACTGTAGTCTGTAGTGAAAATGCTGTTTCACTACAGACTACAGTTGTTTCCGACAAGTTTCCATTGAAATAATAAGTTGAAAAGAAGGGGATTTCTATGCACCCCAATACACCCCAGTATATAAAGATGGCAGGCGTAATACACGGGCCTTTGTCCGGAAAATGCCTCAAACTTGCCCCGAGACAGCAAAAATAAACAATAAAAGTCAGCAGTTTGCGTACCCTTAGAAACTAACAATAGAATGAAACGTACGAGTGCTATCACGTCAAGAAACTGAAAAGTAAAATGTTATAATCTAAATCCATTTTATATCTAAACCTGAAGAGTTTGTTTGTTCGTTTTGCTTGAACGCGCTAATCTCAGGAACTACTAATCCCATTTGATAAATTATTTCAGTGTTAGATAGCCCATTTATCGAGAAAGGCTATAGGCTATATATTATAACGCTAATACTAATAGGAGTGGAGCACCAATTAAGAATGTTTCAAAATCGGGGGATTTGTTCCTATTGAGAGCTTACGCTGCATGCGCTGCGTAAACGGTTAAAGTTTATACATGTATTTGAAAGAATTGTTACCCTTTAATAGTTAAAAAAAAAATTCCGCGACATCCCGCGGGATTTGTGAAAAACTGAAATCCAAGCGTTCGAAGTCTTGGGCGTCCACTAGTGTGTAATAGCTCAGTACAATTATAAAAAGCTATTTTTGAAAAGACATAACTGCACTACACTAGTAGCTCGAAAGAAGTATAAAACTAGAATAAGACGAAAACTTAGTACATCCGTTCCTCTAATAAACGTAATGGAAGTACTCGTATGTTTACACTGTGAATCACCGGAAAATTTTGTATTCAGATAAAAGATAAGGTCGGCCATTCGTTATCACGGTGTTTTATCGGTGGCTTTATTCGAGTTGGACGTGCATTCTTTCGTAGAAACTGCATCTGTCTGTGCGTATATGGCTTTATTAGCTTTTGTCTCCGCTACCGGTAGTGCTGCATACCGTATAGTGTCGAAACCATTACGTGTTCTAGTGTAGATTTTATAACATCTTTAATGCGTGTATCTTCCTGGCATTATTATAAAACACTGATGACTTATTTTAATCTAGTTAGTAAATAATATCAAAAAGTTTTGAGTAAACTTAAAGATTATAAATTAGGCATTACTAACTGCACCAAAAACTTTTTTTGTGAAATTATTTGCAGCAAAAATTAACTAAAAATGTTTTCATATATCTTTCATCGCTCTTTTCAGCACTATGCACAAGATGTAAAAGAATCAAAGATGAGACTTTACTAAAATTCGAGCTAAATTAAGGTAATCAATACTACATCATCAAAATACGAGTACTTATATCATCATTATCAACCCATATTCAGCTCACTGCTGAACTCGAGTCTCCTCTCAGAATGAGAGGGGTTACCCCAATAGTCCACCACGCTGGCCTAATGCGGATTGGCAGACTTCACAAACGCAGAGAATTAAGAAAATTCCCAGTTATGCAGGTTCCCTCACGATGTTTTTCCTTCACCGTTTGAGACAGTTTCTTAACGAGTATATGCGTACCTATGTCTATTAATATATTTCATATAAATTATAATGATATCTAAATGTCTCATGTAACTACTCGTAACACCAGAACTCTAAGTCAAATGCCCACAAGTTCAGGAGTTCCTATCATTCTCACTGATCTTCAGACCATAATATTGCATTGTCGAATTGGACTCCAATTGGGTATACTAGCAAAGATAAACTAGAATACCCAATTCGAGTCCAAATACATCAGGAAGCGGTTCTGATTTAGCCTCCAAGATGACCTACACAAAAGGACTGGTTAAATAGAAACCTTTAAAAAAACAAAAGTCAATAACAACCAAACAGAATTAATATATTCAAGTAATGTGGGAACAAACAATCTGTCTCCTCACATCAAACCTTGTTACTTGTTAGTCGACAATTTGCGATTGTCAATGAAGCCAGTCAGTACTCAACTAGTCAGTGTCTCGAAGTATGACATAGCTGTTCTGAAGCATGCGGAAACGGCCCAAGTGGAGCGGGCGCGACCGTTCGACTGTCACACGCATGTATGTCTAGTACGAGTTCACGATACGATGTGACATCATCGTATCGTAAACTCATATCGAGTTTCAATCGATCACTAATAGAAAAAGAATCTTTGAACAAAGACCAAGATTCTGATAAATGACTGTAGACTCTTTAAATGAGACCACATCAGGCAGTAGTTACTTTGGGCTCATTAATGAGCACCTCACCGAGTGTTTTGGGAAAGGACAAAACTTCTGCATTTAGAGTTCGAGGGCGTAGGTCGAGGAATAACGTAAGAAAGTATTAAAAGTACGAAGTACGACTGTCTATGAAAGTCTCCTATGAAATCTCCATAAAAATGGTAATAATCACATAGAACAAAGGTAACCTTAGTAAAAAATAAGGATAACCTTAAAGGTAGCCTTTGTTTGCTGCAAGTAAACTCTTGCTGGTAACGTTTGGAGAAAACTGCGGAGACAGAGCAGTTTGTGATTAAGCAAAAATGACAACATTTTGTGAACTTAAATAATACAATACTACTACTACTTAGAATAGTAGCTAGAAGTAGAAGTCGTTACTATTTAAGAGTAGATATTTAAAATGGATTCGTATAATTATAATATCGAGATATTATAAAAAATTTTTCATCATTAATAGAGATTAATATAAACATCTCAGTGAATGACCACAGCAATTAATTTAACATTATTGAGTAACGGTGTTCGATCACTATTGTCGCTTGCAAGAAGTGATTTCGTACTAAGTATACCTTTAGAGATGGCGACGGACGATTGACAAGAAATACGTGAACAAATATGTATCTACTGAAATATGTAGTATGCTCGACCATATATGATTTAGTCAAGAACATATCAAATTATATAGGCTGATATTAGACATCTAAAATGGATTCAGATATATTATGTTTAATGAAGATCATAAATTGGTACATATTAAATATTAAATTTACTTCAAAAGGTACTAAACTTACAGACAACGATTTTGACGTTTCATTACTTCTTTCAGTATCTAACTTCAACTAACTCCAGACGACACCTACAGTGGTGATTTAAACATCTATCATTAATATAGCAATGTAAATAGGACATAGAGGTCTTCTAACCATCAATGTTGTACCAATTCTACAACAATTCCCAACTGAATTATCTTGTTACCAGTTGCAATTTAACTGTCTTAATACATAACGTGTTATTTGCACCAATGTGTATATTAACATCGGAGGCGAACATTAGCTAACGCATTACGATGTCAAAGGCCGTCATTACGTAAATTACGTGGATTACACAAATTTGCCACCTCTGTCGCACAGATATCTGCGGGCCACGGGTTTCAGCGTCTAAACGAGCGTAAAAAGTAAAAAACAAATACTATCTTGAACTAATTTTGACAGATAATCTCATCTTACTCTAGCCATAAAATCAAATAAAATAATACACAATACTGTATTATCGATGGTGTATGAGTTGATCAACAACACCAACTGTCCACTTGTCCTCTGAATTGAAAATTCTTTGAAAGAAAAACCAGAAACAAACCTTTTTAGCCTGATTCATAGTTACAAATCTTGAACCTTATTATGAGGGCCAAGTTTCCCCGGAATTACCGGAAAAGCTTGGCCCCATTGTATTTAACCAAGAAGACCACAAAACTGTAATGCAATTTGTAACGATATTTGCTGTGAGCGTTTAATACAGATTTTGTGTTATCGACGTTTTTTATAGCGTCAAGAATAAATAAGTACAAGAAAACAATACAGGACAACTAGATTAAAGAACAGAATTGAAAGACGCTACAGACTATCATCTGAAGTACGTGGTTTTAACTATAGTTCCGTGGCTCAAGTATTACTGTGTCAATGACCTGATAATGATTAATGTCGTATACTAACATTTTGTGTAATTCCATTCAATGCCGAATTACCACCACATTCAAAAATATTTTGATTATACAGTTAGTATCACGTTGAACTTAACATTTTAAAAACAATACCTACTTGAAAAAAAATGTACTCGTATTCAAACTTTGATAAGATTTGTTTTATGATAGTAGATCTCGCCTAAATTACACACAACTCATAAATTAACATAAAAACGTAGGAATAGCTATATAGTACATATAGGTCATACTGTTTGTGTTTCCTAGTATTTTTCAAACACCTCTCACAGATCATTCAAGGCAAAGACAAAGCATACATGTAAGGCTAGAACGTCATCAATACTTTCGATCATATAAGATTATTCAAGGCAAGCCGTAATGGGAAAACGTAACCTCTCACAATACATTTACAACAATATTCTCTAAAGATAACATTACGGAAGGCAACAATGTCAAAAGTAACATTTATATCATCCGACACACAGGAAAAGATGTAATCAATGCAACCAAAAAAGAAAATAATGGCAGCCATTGTGTTAAAAAGAAACCATCTTACGCAACGGTGGACTCATCACAGTTAAAACAAATCAAGCCGCATGACCACATGCTGAATAAAGTTATGACAACTCTTAATCTTAATGATGCGTGTAAAAACAAAGTAAAAATTGTTATTGAGATGGCAGATTTGATTTCACCGTTGACTAATGAAATGTTTCCTTTTAGGCCGACTTCCGTGAGTCAGATGCTGTGATGATATGCTGATAAGGTGGTTACTGATCTTCAAGGTACTGATTATTCTTATTTAAAAACTTGATAAGATTAAAGATATGCATAGAAAGAGCTACACAAGGTATCGATATAAAAAGATTATAATTGCCATTGACAATATTTAGATAAGACCATCATTTAAGAAATTTCCAATAATCTGCAGCACATTCACAGGTTATACTTTTAACTATATTACGACTAAAGCCTACTAAAAATGATTTCATTCATGATGTATGAGAATTTTTAGTAGACCTTGCTACAAACGTGCAGATTTGACTGCGCAGTTTAAACTGTACAGTTTTATCTAATCAAAATCATTAGATTCAAAACTGTACAGTTAAAACTGAAGGACGGACGGTGCGATTTAAATGAACATTTCGACAGTTCAGTCAAATCTGCACATCTGTACCACGGGTAACTTTTCAAAGCGACGTCACAGTTTCCGGACATTTTGCTTAGGAACCAGACAAAAGTAATTTGAATGATGCGGAATATTTTGTCAATCCAATCTAACGCTAATTACTTACGCTACTTACAAACTAAGAAATTAGACATCTTAACTAATAGATTCAAAGTAAAAATAACATCACAAGAAAAGAAATTTATAGATCTAAAACACTTAAAGTTAAACCAAGCATACAGTTAAACGGTATTGCAACAACGCTTAACTATTGCGTTAAGTTAACACTAATTAGTGAACTGTCTTCGTACGGTGTTACTTGACAAGACTTAATACATTTTCGACATCCAAACACGGTACACTCGACTAATTTAAACGTATCAACTATTACAAAACTTAATTATAAAACAGTTATTCCGTATAAATAACCAATTTCGAAAATACTAATTGATTATTTCGAAAACATTAATAGATCATTGCGAAAATACAAACATGCGTCGACTATGTTCACAAGGTTCACAAGTTCCCCATTATTCAAATGGAATGAATATTTTAATTAAAGTTAGCAATACCATTTTGAAATCTAATTCAAATTTATTTAAAATGAATATGCTAGAGACAAAGATTAAAAAAACGACTGATTCACTACACAATTTTCATACCTACTCTTATTTCTTGCTGTTTATGAGTAAAGGTAATAAATAGTACATTATGTATTTTAATTAAATGACGTGTAGTTACTATGCCTTCAATTTTAATAAATGTGATAGGTATGTTTCTATTTCCACAAGCATTAATTTTCTGTTTGTTTCCCATCTACTTTACGTTTTGTATGAAAGAAAGCTTTTCTCTTTCTTCTACTTTAGTTTCTTTAATAGTCAATACGTACTTACTTGAATCGCTATTATGTTGCAAGTAACTATTTAATATACCCAGATAAATCAGCGTTATCTCTACTAATATTATAAAGAGATAAAGATTGTGGTATTGTAAGAGATAATTCTAACCTATCTGGTTTTACTGAACCGATTTTGAACACTTTATCTTTTACCACTAGAGAGCTATTATTTGAGAGTGTCATAGGCTATATTTTATCCTCATACTCTCACAGGAACTTGAACTGTTGAACTGTGAAACCGCGGGGTTAGTTCAACCGCGGGGGTAGTAGGAAAAAACTTAACCTTTTTAGACTAAACCACGATTAAAACTACAAACTTACCACATTGATTTTCCCCAAGATATGTGTGATCTGGTCCTTACTGCACATTTTGGTTGATGTTTCTTTCACGTATTCACTGTCACTGCATTAATCACTTCACTTTATCGATATCGACATACTCAGTCATTAATTAACATCATATCGATATTTTCCGGGGTCAAGATTTTGTTGGATTCTAAATGTTTATACATTCATAATAAATTTCTGAAATTCCAAAATATATTACTTCTTCAACTTACGCGCATTCGACGAATTGGTAAAAATAAAAGGTAAAGTGTACTACTGCTATTACGCTACTCGGAAATTTTTCTTTTTTTTTAAATATAAAGAAAAACAAATAGCACAAAAGTTCATTTTTATCACACCAAATTAATGGGACGGAAAGATAAAAAAACATGTCAGTCTCATTTTTTTAAACACTATAAAATACAATGTACAAGTCGCACCTGGAGCCATAAAAGCCTTATCTTCCAGGCAGCCTTGACACGTGCAAATTGTTTAAATGTGCAAATGGCTTTTTTTTAATTTATAGACAACCTGTTTAATTTATACATGAATTAGAATATTGATCAACCCATCGAAAGATCCTAACCTAGTTAGTATTGCGTTTGATTTTTGTAATGTTGAATCTTATTTTTAAGTTCACAGTATACAAATTATCCGCTTTACAAAATCAATCATCCTTTTCACAAACATTTCTATGTCTACTTTCATCTAAAATATAAATTAATATTCATCATTCATCATCATCATTATCAGCCGATGGACGTCCACTGCTGGACATAGGCCTTTTGCATGGACCTCCAAGCACAACGGTCTCGTACCGCCGGCTCCAGGGGCTGCCTGCAACCCGCTTGATGTCTTCGGTCCACCTAGTGGGGGGTCGACCAACACTGCACTTTCCGGTGCGGGGTCGCCATTCCAGCACCTTGGGACCCCAACGTCCATAGGTTCTTCGAACTATGTGGCCTGCCCATTGCCACTTCAGCTTTGCGACTCGCTGAGCTTTATCTGTCATTAACTTTGGTTCTTCTGTGGCTCTCCTCATTTCTGATTCGATCAATTAATATCCAGTGTTGTTATAATTTACTTCAAAGTTGTAGGGACAGCTAAGTTTTAAATCTTAAGTAAACTGTATTAACCCATAAAAACACAAAAAAATTAATTAAATTAAAATTATTCCGTCGCTTGAAGTCAACTTTAACTAATTACTTAGCGAACGCCCTCAATGTTATATCTGGTGTTTAACAATAATTACTTGTGCAGTTAGTTTTATTTGATAACGGTTTTAATTATTCGCATAATGAGCATTACGAAATTGTTTGGAATGCAGGCGTCATGGTGTGGGCCACTTTACATAGGTCCGCCATGTCGATGAAATTCTTTAGAGACTTTAATTTAATTTCCTGATCTCAGCGGCGTCACCGAGGAATTTGGGTGAGCGCAGAAGCATCGCCTGATGGGGAAGACAGAAACAGAAGAGACGGGCGGAACGACTCTGGAAGAGTGTCTCATCTGAGACTGAGACTCGACTTAGAGGGCCGTTCTGGAACGGTGGTTTGGCCTGATTGTATCAGTACCGAATTTTTTGATGATGGAATCGTAAGGTGGTCATAGTAACTCCTAAACTAAACAAGGCATTCCCATCTAATTTGGATTCATTTGTCTTGGTTTGTAAAAGGAAAATAAACCTTATATGATTACTTCGAAATCCATCGATCTGTTTGTTTGTCTGTCTAATGATTATTTTACTTCCTTAATTATTTCATAAAAAATCCAGGACATTTCCGTCTCAAACACATGGTAGCCCTAACCTATAAAGCACCTACAAACTATATCGGCGGGTAATTGTAAATGTAAATTGTTCTATTACCGCTATCATGTTTCGACATTCAGACCATTGAATGCTAAATTAAACGGCGCCGATATCAATTCTACACTCATGGAAGACATGCAAATATTTTTGGGGTCTTTTTCACTTTGTAAGAACTTTTGAACTTCAACTACTTTCGATATTGATTTTGATTTAGACTCTAATATTTATTAATAGTTATTATTAACAGACTTCCTTAAAAAATTCCGAGACTTTCAACCAATTTACAAAAAATCTTAACAAAATATGTATGTACTTAAACCAGCTGAATCTCTCATTCATATGAATGTATCTATCTATTGAAAATTCTTTTAGTAGTTTTCTAGTTAAGACAGACATGCGGGCGGATCACTAAAGAGTTAAGTTTGTAGAATTGTAGGAGGTAAATCTCTGGATCTAATAAACCGATTTTAAAATATTTAAAAAAAAAGCCACGTTATTTGTGAGTGTCATAGGCTGTTTATAGCCATATTCTCACTGGAACAGGAACTACGCATTTGAAACGGTGGGACGTCAGCTAGTTTTAAATATTGTGTAGGTTTAAGTATTTTATGTTTTATTACAAAAAATATGTCGATATTATTTGTTTTTTTTTTTTTTAATTTTAAAATTAATTTCATTTTACGCTTTTGCCTGCTATACTCTACAATAATCCAACAAATCTGAGTTCGACCAGTTAACCATGGAGCAATCATTGTGACCAAGTAATCAAATCTAATTTAATTCTGATAGAAGACCTACTGCCCTTCTTTAGGGACATTCAAACCATTCAAAAGTAATAGCTACCGTAAAATTCAAGTTTAATTGTTTTGTACTTAACCCACTTTGGTTTGAAGAAACGAAGCATTAAGGGTTCAATACACGTAGCGACCAAGCTATTGGTTTTATAGCCACTGCATTGTTACAATGTGTATTTACATTATAAATTCGTAAAAGGTACCTGTCACTCCGTGGTATTGTAATCTGTTGTTGATAAGATCCTGTCATCGCTTATCCGATTAAAAAAATCACCAAAAGAAAGTTACATTATCAGCTAGGCTTTATTTTTAACACGCGTCGCTTATATTAGCTTCACTTGTAACTATGTATGTAAGAAAATCAAATCTTGGAATCTTAATTTAACCCTTCACGGTTTTAGATTAGCATGAAATTTTGCACACGCTCTGAGTTCTGATGACAATACATGACTAGTTGAGAAACGTCATTACAAATCCAATATGGCGGCCTCCCCAATCCCAATCATGTATGTCAGAAAATCTTAATTTGGCCCACTTTCCGGTCTTCGATTAGGATGATATTTTACACACGCTCTGAGTTCTGATGACAATACATGACTAGCTAAGAAACGTTACAAATCCAATATGGCGGCCTCCTCAAGATGGCGGACTGGCTGTTTGAAATCCACCCCTATGATATGGATATCAAATGAAAGGGTTTGCTGTCAGAAATACGAAAATAATAATCACTAAACTATCTTATCCCTATATTCCCACGAAGATGAGAACTATGCGGACAAAACTGCGGTGGGTCCGCTAGTACAATATAATTCAATGTTGGTTCATGAATACAGAAGTTTCACTTGTACAAGTAACTGTCGTCGTGTGTAGCCGCCCTTCGCAGTGACGGCCGATGAATATTGATGCAAGGTCCGCCGGGTCAAGAGAAAAGCGCGTACTCGTATCTACGCGGTCCCAAACATCGCAGCATCGTAAAACTTGTACGTACACTTTCGTTTCACTTGATCGCACATGACAACACACACACCGGTGACTGTAGAGTCCCGTGTTCGAATCCCTTTTGACTATAGTTTGGGAATTTATAATTATTATTTGACCGCTAGTGAGAGACGATTTTTTTTTATTCTACAAGTAGCCCTTGACTACAATCTCACCTGATGGTAAGTGATGGTAATCTAAGATGGAAGAGGGCTCACTTGTTAGGAGTAGGGTGAAATTCACACTGCTTTAGGTTTATTTTATTTATTATAAGGTCAATCTTAACCAATTTATACATAAAAGCAAAGATTGATTGGATATTTGCAAAATAAATAAGATTATAAAATTACAAAATCTACCTTTTATCGAATTTAGACGAAAATTCATACAGTTTTAGATATCTACTGTGGTTTTAGCTTCCTTACATTAAATGTGACATTTTTTTTACATGAACTATAAACAGAAACGCACAAATAACAAAGATATTAGCAATTTTGTTGGAACGCCCATACAAATCTAAGAATCATTATGTACCTACGACGTCATTAATTCGTACCATTTTGTATGGGGCGTTTTTCTGGGATCTGCGGCAGCGCCGCAAATCTGACCCTTTAAATCCCTGTAGCTCCGAAAGTAATGATCTCAGATACCCTGTTACTTTTACAAAACTGCTTTACTATTAGCATACTCTTATTTATATGCAAATAAAGAAAACTGTCATCATCCCTATTGTAATTATGCTTATGTTTGTCCCATTCGCACGACCTGTCGGTAACGCAATCTTTGAGCGGGCCGGACTTTAGTTTGTATATTTTAAGAGTAAATAGGCATAAACAGAAATACTGCCTATTTTCCGCTCATCGTATATTGATTGCATGGCAGTAAAACTAATGTGCGAGAACTTTAAACATGGTTTTCTATCATTAGTATACCATGATGGGATACTTAATACACAGAAAATATAATGTTTGATTAATGGGAAAATGAAAGCAGAGGCACTGGTATGAGTTTCTTTTATATACTGCTCGCTTTCATATTTTTATTACTTAACTACCACCATCAACAAAATAGCTTATGTTAATTAATATAAACATGTTTTGTTATGAGAAGACAAAGCAAATTACTTTCCCCATGAAAATGCTTAATTTATGATTAATAGTTAAATTGTCATTTTGTTGAGCCGTGATATAAGATGGTGTAGGTTCGAATCCGGTCCGGGGCATACACCTCCAACTTTTCAGTTATGTGGATTTTACGAAATTAAATATCACGTGTCTCAAACGGCCATGGAAAAACATCGTGAGGAAACCTGAGAATTTTCTTAATTCTCTGCGTGTGTGAAGTCTGCCAATCCGCATTGGGCCAGCGTGGTGGACTAAGGCCTAAGCCCTCTCTTTTTGAGAGGAGACTCGTGCTCAACAGTGAGCCGAATATGGTTGTTGTTGATGACTAGTATTGCAAATCTGAAAGTTTGTATATTGAGATGGTTTGTCAAAGATTTATAGGTTTAAGTAATTAGCTACGGTGCTATTTAATGAGCATTTGCTTTAGTGAAAGTGCTATTTGTACAGTCGTTAATTCGAAGCCTGACCAAAAGGCATGAAATTGCAGCTCGTAACGTAAAAATGTTTTCAATAGGTGCACAGAATACTGATAAGCGAATTTGCATTGTTAATTTTGTACTTTATTTTTATGCTAATACGGGTGATAATGACCGACATTATAGCGTTCGAGTCGACCACTCTCGGTTTCTTCGGAATGTAAACAAGACTATGAAAGTTAGACATAGGCGTCAAAGTATTTTTTAACTGTACTATCTATCCGCCAAACCCTATTAGAGCAGCACGGTGGGTCTAAGCTCCATATCCCCTCTTCTAGGCCTAGCCTTGTAGTGCGCCGTAAAAATAAGGTGACACCTTAGTGTTTTTCAAGTAGCATTGGTACGGTGACAGTCGCCTATATGACCTTCATAATGTCATATAGGCGAATAACGAACTGTCACCCGCACTATCCTACATAAAACGAACGAACTTAATCTTATACAAGTAGTCCATACCTATCAATAAGTGAATTTTAAGGATAACCGATTATCAAATTACATACAACAAGCAGACGCCTCGCAACTTCACCCGCGTAGTTCCCGTTCCCGTTGGAATGCGGGGATAAAATATAGCCTACAGCACTCGGGGATAGTGTATCTTCCCAACAGAAGAAAGAATTTTTCAAATCGGTTAAGTAGTTTCGGAGCCAAATCAATGCAAACAAATAAATAATCAAACACCATTTAAAGAAATCATTTAAATAAAATTTCAAGGCTCTAACACACATCCTTATTTTTAAGTCGTCATACCTACCTGTTTCTGCCATTTTGTCTCAGCCTACCAAAGACAGAAAATGTTTATAAAACTAAAACATAATAATAAATTTCTCAACAGCACAATAGCGAGATGTTGCAACAAAATATCTCGCGGTAAGAACAATTTTCCTATGTCCAAATCCGAGTTGCACGGACTCTTTGGTTACACCACGACAAAGATTAGAACAATAAAGCACAGCGCACACACTCAGTTTTTGACTTGGACTCGGGGTTCTAAAGAAGAAGAATCATTTCATTCTGAATCTACATTATGCTATTATCATTATCATCATTATCAACCCATATTCGGCTCACTACTAAGCACGAGTTTCCTCTTGGAATGAGAGGGGTTAGGCCAATAGTCCAAAACGCTGTGGTGGATACAATATTTAAATTCTTAAAATGTACATAACTGAAAAGTTAGTAGTGCATGCCTCGGGCCAGATTCGAAACTACACCCTCCGGAATCGGAGGCAGAGAAACCACAGAATCCATTTTTGCATACCAATGAAAAAATGGATTCTGTGGTGTGATTCAACAGCCCCAATAGCTCAGTAGTAAAAGGGCACGACTGACCGAGAGGTGGTGGTTCGATCCCCGCCCGCTGGACTACTGTCGTACCCTAACACAGTATTTTCCGACTAATTAGAGAAGAGAGAGAATATTGGTCATATTAAAAAAAAATAATACAGCAAACATCCATTATAATTCTTATTTGAGCTCAGAATTGTGTGTTGTTACATCCTGTGTCTCGGAAAATACGTTAAGCCGTAGATCCCGGTCATAACATAACATCTGTTTAGTATCCGATAATGATCGTCAAAGAGTCAAAAATTATAATCCTAGGGGCTTAGGATATAATTTTTGACTCTTTGACAATTCGCATTGAAGCAGCACTACATTCTACATATTCCAGGCTTTCTAGTGGACAATTTAAATTAACTGATAATTATGATAATGAATCTAATATGACCTATACAGGCTAATTACTCGAAAGTTGGCATTAATAATTACTTAATATAGATTTTGATGAAATAAACATGAAATTGATCCACAAAAAAACAGTCCCATTATGAAGTCTGCGCTGGCCATAACTCGTACGCAAAGCAAACGGCTCAATTCGTCACAGAGCGGTGAAGTTATAAATTGTAACATAATAAAGGAACTGACGAGCAAATTGCAACTAAATTGCAGCAAGTGTTGCATGCATCGGATCACGTTGTGCCGCAATCCATAGTCGTGGAAACAGCGAGTTACACTCGATAGTTGATGGAAGTTATTTTCGTGCAATTCCAAACACACACGCTAACAATATAAGAATATCCGGCAATCGAATTTCAGCAACGGTAGCCAATTCGGACATATCACACGAAGAGATGACACAGAGCGACTTGTGGTGCAAGGAAAGGTGGAAGGCACAAGAGCGCATGGTAGGCATCGATCTTCTATTAAAAAGTGGATGCACAATCAGCGACCAAAAAACTTCCCCACTCAATGAGTGCCAAACACAACTTCTTGGCACTCAATTCAAGTAGTCGCATTTGCAAATTCAACCTTAATCTCAATTCTCAAGGTTGAATTTGCCCTGAATTTGGGATTTTATTAAATATAAGACTATATTTGTATACTATTGGACAATATTTAATGGCATTTAGGTACAATTTTCTTCAACAATAATTCTAAAACTGTCAAAGCAAAATTGGCCAGTTTTTGAGTGAAATTTTTTACATTATTGTGCGTCCTTTTATTATGGCAGGTCACCAATGCGCTGGACTCGCTAGCCCCCTCCCGGTAAAATATAAACTAGTCTTTTCTATCATGTCTAGGACTCATGAAGCCATACGAATTTCCTGCTATTACAGAAAGAAAGAGCTTATGATTCAGAAAACATAAAGAATGCAGACCAACTCGTCGCTAAGCCCATAACTCGTGCAGCAGTAAATCAGGTGTAATGTATACGGTGACATTGAGCGCAGTGAACAGCTCTTTGTTAGGCAATCCCACTCGACGCACCTAAAAGCCATTAACTAAGAAAATATAGGAAGAATTTGAATCACGACTCAATTAAGTAATCACTACTTAATATCAGATGACTGCCGATTGGCATTATATTGAAGTTAGTAGTAAATATTACCATTTTCAATTTGGTTTTTGGTTGTCTGCGCCTCCCTGATATCTAACGTCACCCGGACGTGGGTTTTCTAACTCACGATCGCGTCCGGACTGATTCACTCAGGTCACGATTACACCCTCCCGAATGGTCCTCTAAGCCGAGGTCCGAGTCTCATAGGAGACGCCCTTAGAGAGCCGTTCCGTTCTCTATCTTTATTTCAGCCTTCGGGTCTCATCAGGCGATGCTTCTGCGCTCGCCCAAACCCCCCGGTGACGCCGTAGTGGTCCCACATGCCATTTGCACTTACTCAACACGAAAAAAATTGTCTGCGTATACGCAATAACACGCAATTAATATTCTATTTTACAATGTTTAAGTAAGGTATACATAGTTCGAAGAGCCAATGGACGTTGAGGTTCCAAGGTGCTGGAATGGCGACCCCGCACTGTTAGGCGCAGTGTTGGTCTATTTATATTTTCGAAAGTTTTATATACACATAATAAATACTCCACTTATCATCCCCATTTCACCCACTCCTATATTTATTTTCGCGACAAAAACCTATAACCTTTTTTACCACCACCAACTTCTCAAATAACCACAGAGAATCTACTAATAAGTCCTTAGAATAGAAGAATAAGAAAAGCTCAGTACTTTTAGATACCTAGACCCTTGGGTCTCAGTTCAGGACTCTTAGAAAACAAACAATATGAGGTCTAAGTTGGAACGCACATGTCTAGATATTTAGCTGTTCTGGGTCTTTAGCCATGTTGCACGTCGATTCTCTTTCTACAATCGCAAACGCTTCGAAAATTAAAATATACATGGATATGACATTTGTTATGTACAGGTCACGTGATCAAAATCTCGATAGGATCAGTAATTCCCATACATTTTTGTAGTTTACAAAGCGTTAGCGTTTGTAGAAAGAGAATCGACGTGTCATATTGCTTCAGGCCCAGATTATGTTGAAACGGCACGTTTGGTGCGGATTGCCTGGGTGTAGGGATTTTTATTTTAATTTTTTTTATTCTTTACAAGTTAGCCCTAGACTACAATCTCACCAGATGGTAAGGGATGCATTCGATGTCTTGCTTCTATAAGAACAAGGACTTTTTCGGGAGCTTACTTGGATCTACAGGATGCTCTGATGTTCAACCAACATCAGAGCAGTGCCCAGAAAAACCAACGGTTACGTTTAATTTCATTATGTATAATGAAGAATAATTCAAAATATCATAATAAGAATATTAATAAAATCCCAGCTGCAGCTGATTAATATTTCTAAATAAGAAATTGTCTGAATATTCATAAACATACCATAATAGTTGCAGTACCTACCATCACTTTTCCTTATATCGGTCCTCAGGTCACACACAAATCGAATATCACTTTAATTAATTACATTGAAACACAACCAAAAAGACTAACAATGCAATAAAACATTAATTGAAAATGCAAAAATAATTTAAAGTACACCGATCACTCAATTTGCCACATCGCCAACATTTTTTAAATCTACCGTCGTTATGTCGCACATTTATGTTTGTAACAATTTCATTCAATGTGTCCAGCTCAGGGTTCTAGCATTTTTATAAAAAAAAAAAAATCTTCTTCTAGCTTTAATTATGTCTGAAGTCAAGGCTATAAGAGAAATAACTGTTGGTTTTCCGAACTTATCACTGTTTCGTTTAATCATTAATTGATATTATACCAGTTTTACTAACGGTTATTACTTTTTAAATGATACAGTTATTAAGTTGTGATGAAAATGTACAGAAAAATAACTAATATAAAAATATTTTTTTTAGTTTGGCAAGTAAGTTTGTACGGGTAAGTTCGGTGTTCTTAGGGCCTATATTTATTAATTTACACGTAATTTACTTAATTTATTTAATCCTATAAATTGCTGTTTTTAACATCGTTCATGTTTTTTAATATACACATTAAGTACCTGCCTAATTTTTCTGCCATGTAGTCAAAATTAGCCTTGGTAGACGCTTAGATCACCTTTTGCATTCTACTTTGTTTTGTTAAAATCAACATCATCATCATATCAGACGATGGACGTCCAGTGCAGGACATAGGCCTTTTGTATTGACTTCCAATCATCACGCCGCTTGCATCCAATGAATCCCTGCGAATAACTCTTTGTATTTAAACAAAGAGTGATAATAATTTGTATAATAAGACCATTTCAGCATTTAAGGGTTTCATTACTTAGAGATGTGCTCTTAAGTAATAAAACTATGGACAAATAATTAAATTCAAATTACAATCTTAATATCGAACTACGGTCGTGCATATATATAATCAAATCACCACGCTTTCCTCGTTTGTTCAAAAGGTCACCAACATAAAACTGGATCTTTACTTATTATTCTAGGTTAACGTCTTTATAATTATGTATGACTTTGTATGTGTATGGCTTTAATTTAAATACTAGGCATTGCATTACCATAGATAAAACCTTTTTTTTCTTTTCTTTGACCAGGAAACTTCGCAGAGATACCTACGCACAACAACCCAGCGGATTTTTTTATAATTGTGATTGACGCTGTGACGTGCACTTCATAGATGCAACAATTCACTACCTACCAGAGGACTCATTAAGAAAATTTTGAGGAAGGATTTTTCCATTCTGTAATGATACTGAAGCCAAAAACAGATACATAGAATTAATTTTTGTGTCTGCCTGTCTGTCAAATGAACTTGCACGCTTTGAGATCATACGAAGAAGGTTATAGGATAATTTTGTCGTGAAAATAAAATCAGAAGCGAGTAAAATAGGGTTTATCGTTCATGTTTTGAGTGGACTATTTATTATGTGTAAATGAAACGTGCGAATATATAAGTATAAGGGGCGAAATAGGGGATGAAAGTGAACATCGATTTTCACGCAGACGAAGTCGCGGGCGTCCGCTAGTATACAAATAAGTACGCACCTATAATCGTCGTATCGTTATCAAGCCATATACGGCTCACTGCTGAGCCACGATAGTCAACCACGCTGACCCAATGCGGATTGGCAGACTTCACACACGCAGAGAATTAAGAAATTCTCTGGCGTGCAGGTTTCCTCACGATGTTTTCCTTCACCGTTTGAGACACGTGATTATTTAATTTCTTAAAATGCACACAACTGAAAAGTTGGAGGTGCATGCCCCGGACCGGATTCGAACCCACACCCTCCAGAATTGGAGGGAGAGGTCATATCCACTGGGCTATCACGTATCGCACCTATAATACCTCAGTGCAAATGCACTTAAACATTTTGCAGATTAGATACCTACTGCAAATATTTATAAATTTTACCGTGATAAGAAATCGAAATGTAAAAATCACGTTATTGTGATATATGACATTTCATCGTTACCTTCGAATACGTATAAAATTAAATCGAATTTAAAAAAAAAAGATTGCGTGTTTGATAGATATTAACATAGTTTACATTAAACGCATAGGCATACAAATTTAACATAAATTATGCAAACTGCTCGTATTATTCAATATTTACATTTATACGCACATTTATAATTCCGACATTGAAATATTAATATATGGCTAAGTAGTTGAATTTAATATAAAATTCAAAATTTATAATAAATACCCTAATATTTATTTATGCCTATACATAAAAACGTACATTATTTTAAATAGTTAACACCGTTCATAAAATAAATTAATATTAATCAAGTAAAAAAAACCCAGCAACTAAAATATTTCCTAGTCGTAATCAACCGTTTACCTCTTCCATTCCAATTCGTATGCATAATATACTCATAATTAGATCTAAAAATAATAATTACACATTTCCCTGTTGTTTATAAACAGCGTATTAACTTAATTAGCTAATAATTAATTAAACATTACCTGCACATAAATAAATAATACAACAAGAATCTAGACCCCAATGAAAATTAAAAAAATAAAAACGATCTTTCACAGCACTGTCAATTTGTCACGTCACAATTTCGCGGGTAAACGCGAGGATAATGTTCGATATTTAAAATCGGCGTTATTCGTTCTTTCCGCGAGCGTATCGTTCGCTACTCGGCAGGTGACTGCCTGACTGGGCCTTGAGGCTTCGCGGCTGCGGCGAATAGGCGATAGGCTTTTGGCGCCTCGCGCGGTACTACGATAGTAGGTCTACCATTTCACTTGCATTGCAAGTCGCGCTTTGACTTGCATCGAGCTTATTTACATCCTCAATCTCCGTAACCCCGATGGCTACTTATCTGATTGTTCATTCAGGAATACATTTTTTAAAAGTTAACGGAACGAGCAATGAAAAACTATAGCAATTCTTTGAAGATCATGCCATGTCCACCTCCTAGCTTGCAGCCCTTTGCCTCGACCTGAGGCAGTTCTTATTTTATGCAAGAAACATAAACATGCGGGTAGTTGCCTCAACTGGTGAAAGAAGGGCTGGCTCATTTTTTGCGCAAAGGATCAGCCTGGCTGTCTAGTGCGGAAATGCAGCCAGTATTCTTGCCACCATTCCACGTGGGCATGATTTGTATAGTTATTAGGATAAGTTAGCTTAAGTTCCTTAGAAACATTACATTTTATGATACATAGATAGTTTATAGCCGTCTTCAGGCTGCATCGTTCGTCTATGAATGATTTGGTGTCTTATTATTGATTTGGGTTGGTAAGCACCGATGAGTGCTTACTAACACAAGAATACGTCAGGAAACTGTTCTCATTTAGTTTACAAATAAAAAAAACCAAACAAACTGATCATCGACAGAGATCCGAAGGATCCTGTATTCTTCGGAACTCTGTCCTTCGCTGAAAACCGTGGTTTTTAAAAGATCTATCAGGTTATTAGCAGTGGACGTCCATTACCATCATCACCAATAACAATGTATTAGTGCACAGTTAAGCAAGTTACATCACACAACATGTGTAAAATGTCCTGCCGACGTCTGTGTTTCCTGTCACCTACAATAAACACCTTCAAGTTAAGAGTGAATAGACATCTACATCTTCTAGGCAAAGCACACCAACTTGGAGCATATTACTGCTTATCAAGCGTGATTGTAGTCAAACAATTTTATTAGGTACAATATTTTTCGTAGAAAAAATAAAAAGCTTGTGAAAAATACCATACCTCGAACGTCACCCTCGACACACAGAAATAAGGATACAAGCCAGAGAAACCTACTCGTCTCCGCTGGCTCGTTTTATTGGACGCGCCAGTTGAATGGTAAATTACCTGCAACAAAAAAAACGTTACTCTCAAACAATTGTCAACAATTCGCGTAAATACTAAACTCAATGGATAACTCAATGGATTACTAAACGGAGAATGCTCTCGTATACATGATGTATGTATCTCGTATTTTATTAACCCCGACGAAAAAAGAGGGGCCTGTCTGTCTGCGACACCATAACTCCCTAACGGATGAAGCAATTTCAATTTTTTTTTTTTGTATTAAAGGTGACTTTTGCGCGAGTGTTCTTACAGTGGAATTTATAGACGTTGTAGGGTCATCTTCAGGTTGTAGGATCATTCACCCGCTGATTCAAATTCGACGCTCAGCGGCTGAATTATCCCCTGGGGGTGCTCATGTGCCGCTATTAATTCCACTGTTAGGCATGTTTGATGAAAATCGGTTGAGCCCTTTAAAAGTTGTGGGGGGTGAAAGTGGGGAAGAGTAACCGAATGTCTGTAAATATACTCGAGTGGGATCTCAAAGAAAGCGCCTTGAAAGAGACTTGATCCAGAGTGTAATTAATATTTTCATGACATTCGGGGGTTTTTCAAAAATCTTAATTTTATGTTATTTGATGTTTATAATGCACTTTGGTTTTTTACTCAATTGCTGGTCCGTTGGTTAACCTATGCAGGTTTAGATCATAAGTTCTTGGGTTCGAGTCCTGAACCTGTGGAATATTAACTTAACTAATAGCTCGGAATTGAGAAATTGATGATGTCCCCGTACCTCCGCGAGTACGTTTAGCAATCAGTCCCAATAATTATAATTGAAGAATGTTTTCTTTATTTCTTTCTAGCCAATGCGAATGTTTTAAAGAGAAGGTAGCGCTTGTGACGATCAAGGTATTATCCTCTTTAATGTAAGCCGCTTACTGTAATCCGGACTGAATAGCTAAAGCACGAATAATCTGACAGTCACAACATTACTGCAGTAAACAAATCCTGAAAAGTGCGTAAAGCCTTTGATCTCCTTCATTTAAATACCTGCATAAATATTGATTTATGCAGGTATTTAAATGAAGGAGATCAAAGGATATTTTGCAATTTTTTAAATGTTAAATTGTTGTTATAGAACATGGACTTTTGACATGAATAATTTTTAGAACACCAAAATGTAATAAAGAAAGAAGAGAGAAAGAAAAGTGTAAGTGATGACGCAATCTAAGATGGATGTGGGCTAACTTATTGGGAGTAGGATGAAGATCCACACCCCTTTCGGTTTATACACAACATCGTAGCGGAACTTTAAAGCTGAAGAGTTTGTTTGTTTGAACGCGCTAATCTAGTCTCATTTGGAAAATTATTTCAGTGATAGATAGATTGATAAATATCAAGGAATCAAGGAAGGCAATAGGCTATATAATATCCCCGTATTCCTAAGGGGACGGGTACCACGCGGGTGAAACCGCGCGGCGTCAGCTAGTTTGTTAATAATGATGACAATATAGTATGCAGTTGAGATCATTTAGGTACAATATTCCTTTCACAATGGCCTTCATTGTTATCAACGTCTGACGCGTGTTTTCCATTTATCTTGATTGAGAGTCGGTTTATCTGTATGCCGTTTTCCAAAATAAACAAACTTGACGGAGAGATGGGCTATATTTGCATGTAATATGAAACGTGGATACATTTTGTTAAAGGAGGAAAATTGTATGTGTTTTAAAAATAAACTCATTCGTTTTATGTTTAGACCCACAATTCTTGTCCGAAGCTTTGCTTCCGGGGGTCCTGCTTGGCTGTTCATTGGACTATTCGTTAATTTATTCCTTGCAGGAAATAAAAGCCTCCACACTTGTTTGGCATTTAAATTTTAATTGTTTCCATATGCTACGAAATATATGTTGTGTACACTCAATGACGATGCAATGTAAAATCATACTACTGTTAAATTAACACAATCAACTAAGGATTTACCTCGAAATGTGACGGCAAACTCGTATGCATCGCTGAAAATCAGCTGTTTTCTCGGTCATGCAGCGCAAGCTAAAAATTTCAGCCAAATCGCTTCAGTAGCCGAAGCGCAAAGTAGGAACAAACATACACACTTACACACACACACACAAACTTACGCCTTTATAAAATTAGTAACTTAGAAGTTCAAGAAAGTTGCATATCCAGCATATCCCGAGCTTGAACCTGGGATATTAACATCCAAAGACAAGGTCAGGTTAATATCACTGAACCAAAGAAGCCCATTATAAATATTTAACGTATTTTCGTAAGGTTTAATTTCCAGGTAAGCTAAATTTTAGAATCATAATTCAGAGGCATTTTATTTACAACGGATATATCCGTGAAATATAAAAAGACGTGGACGAAATCGCGACCAACAATAAGTAAGTATTTATTTTGTACATTGTCGCCAGTTTACAGCGATCACATACCTCGCGATAATGTTCGTATAATATCTGCGTAGACGAAGTAAAGTGCTTGTTTCTTCGCCCAATACTTGTACATAAATGTTTTCTGTGGCCCAATGCGTTTGTAGTAGGTATTCGCTGATGTTTGACCACACACACAACACTCGAATATTCACGTTATCGCGAGTGTAGCAGCCGCAAGTTGCTAGCCACTCACCATCTGATAAGCCCACATCGCGACCAACACACGATCAGTTTTATCGGCTGTCATGCCATTAGAGCTGCAGGCATGTTTTTTTTTATTCTTTACAAGTTAATCCCTTGACTATAATCTCACCTGATGGTAAGTGGTGATGCAATCTAAGATGGAAGCGGGCTAACTTGTTAGGAGTAGGATGAAATCCACACTCCTCTCGGTTTCTACACGACATCCTACCGGAACGCTAAATCACTTGGCGGTACGTCTTTGTCAGTAGGGTGGTAACTAGCCACGGCCGAAGCCTCCCACCAGCCAAAAACTAGCCACTCTCCATCCATCAGCCCACATATCTGCAGCGCTATCAGCATGATGTCATGCACATCGCGAGCAACACATGATCAGTTTTATATTGTCAAGCAGTTAGCGCTGCAGGCATGTAAGCTTATTGAATCGTCAGTGGCTGACTTTATAAGACTGTTTTAAAACGAAGCGCCATCAAGACAACGTGTGGAACAGTTTATACAGTAGGCACTTTTGCAATGCAAACGAACTACTTCATTAGGCTCGACTTTCAGATTAACTAATTAATTACCATTGCGTACATTGCAAGTATTGTTTACATTAAAAGTACATAATTAAGCAGTAGATATCAAAACTTTGTACAAGTTACTTTCTTAATAGCACAGTTATTCACTGCTTTTGTAAAAATAATTATTATTTAATGACAAGTTACCGTTGTCATCAGCCACCAGCAGGCCAATTCACTATCTTTGACGTATCTTAGTTGACATATACGAAATTTACCAACTAGACTATTGTTAGTAAGTATTAAGTTACGTGATTTCGTATTCACTATTTATTTTATGCTAACTGATCAAAAACGAGATTAAATGTAAAAAAATGACATTGGATGCCGACTGACAACCTTTCGTGGATATCATAGAGTAGGTAAATGACATTGTGGTTTTTGTTACCAATAGGTTTTACGAAATACACGAAATACCTATAATGTGATTCAAGAATGTTTAAAATTCAACCCTTAAAGTGTTAAAATGGGTGTTGAAAGTTTACATGATTTTCACGCGAACAAAGTTGCGGGCATCCGCTAGTATACATATAAAACTACATCAAAATCGGTCAAGCCGTTTCTATTTATGATACGCGTACAAGCAACAAACAAAAGCTCATAGCAACAAGCGACTTTACATTGACGACACGCTCTACGAATCTTATTGTCCGTTGTAACTCTTTGTAAGTTAAAAAAATATTTAACGTACAAATGCAATTTCTCCACAAACTATTTTGCTATTATACAAAAAAAGCCTAGTAGCTGAATTGAGTATTGTCCGAGAGTATTTCCTCCGAAACCGGAGTAAAAACCTGAAATTTAAAACGCTCTTTCATACCATCCGATCCGATATTGATATAAAACTTTGAATACAAGGAGGGGTCCGAGTTGAAAAACATGCAAAGTTGAGTTTCCGTTAAGGCTAATGAAGGCACCGTAAGTATTTAAAGCTGATTCTAAATTATTCAAAATATTCAACTTAAAAACTATCACTTGGATTTTGTGGTTTACTTATCAATGTGGGTCGAATATGTAACACTTATCTTCTATCATCATATTCAGTCACTATGCATCCACTGCTGGACATAGGCCTCATTTAAGCAGCGCCAACCCACTCTATTTTTGGCTTTGGTGTCTGCCAATCGTAGCCAGCCTTCTTCCGAAGGCTGTCGCTCCAACTAGTTGGGGTTTTACTACTCCAACGAATAAAATACTTAGTCGTCTCCGACAAACATGACCAACCCACTGCCATTTTATTGTACTATAAATCATGTCAGCTTTGTTTCCTCTATTTTTGTTTTTCTTTTTGGCAAAATTGACCCTGAAAAAATACTAAAACAAAAAATAAATATGTATCAACAGGTACTATTGTGTAGACAGCTGCTACGATTGCAACCCGACACGATACGACACAAACATCGTGTCGTGTGCCGAAAATCGCTTTAAAGGTTCGCCAGACAAAACGACTCTATTAAATAAAAAGTAAAAAGCTTCGCGTTCACAAATAATGCGAAAGTTGTAGAAAATCGTCGGGTCAAAGACTTTCCACTCGGAGTGCGTTCACATTGAGGGTGGTTAGGGAGTTTGACCCAGATATTCGAACACGTGTAGTGAACAATAATGTACATAGCGTTACTGAAAATCGTTAACGTTGATTAGTTCATTCCAGTCCAATGGCTAAACTATGGATCGTAAGCTTCCACAGAGCTATTGGACTTGAAAAATGTCGCCGTCTTTCTTTTGGGGACTTCTAATGATTTCTTCAAGATGTCGAAGATAATTCAGCAGTCAATAGGCAATTTTTATAGTATCGTGTAATAATAATAATATTAATTTATCTAATGCCTACAGAAGATTTTTAAGCATATCTGAAACTAGCGCTCATAGACGGTCTTAATCCAGCCCTTTCGAAAAATCCGTTCTTAGCGGACATCTACTAGCTATAAATTACCTTCTTGCCAAATTTCATTTTTGTAGTAGTCGCTATCAACGGCTCACTACTGAGCTCGAATCTCCTCTCAGAATGAGAGGGGTTAGGCCAATAGTCCACCACGCTGACCCAATGCGGGTTGGCAGACTTCACACACGCAGAAATTTAGAAAGACACGCAAATTAAGAAATTCTCTGGTGTGCAGGTTTCCTCACGAAGTTTTTCTTCACCGTTTGAGACAGGTGATATTTAATTTCTTAAAATGCACACAACTGAAAAGTTGGAGGTACATGCCCCGGACTGGATTCGAACCCACTCCCTCCGGAATCAGAGGCAGAGGTCATATCCACTGGGCTATCACGGCTCTCATCTTTGTACGTCGAGCTTTTTTCGATATTTTGTAAAGTGTTTTCGTTTCGATATACTATATTAAAAACATACTGAAATCAAAGATTAATTCCATTAGTGTACTTAACCAACTTCCAGAAAAGGTAGGTTCGCTATTCGGCGTGGGGTTTCTTCTAGTCTATAAGGTCATTGACCGCTATAATTCCCAGAAATCGGAATCGTTTGGCCCAGTGGAGGTAATGATTTTCGTGAGTTCGGCATTACACGGCGATTACGGCCGGTCTCGGATCGGTCTCGAATCTTTTATTTACACGTAAATACACTCGTTTCGGCACGTTCCTTTGTAATTTGAGATAATTTCGGATCACGGAAATGATTACCACGGCATGAGCATGAAGTTTGACGACCGACGAGATTTTACAATACATGGATCCTGAGTTCGATTCCCAGCACGAATGAATTTCGGATTTTTATACTTATTTTAGGAATTGGTTCAGTTTTGGTGGTATTCCGTGACTCAGTTTCTTAGAATAGCAGCAGCACTTGTGGCATAGTCTATAGTGGGTAAAAAGCGTTATAGACTTTCGCTTTTCTCGAATTTGGATGGACTCGCGTCCGCGTGTCTCGTTATACAATTATTATATCGAGACATGCGTTAATTTAATATAACGTAATTGTAACGCGAAACAAGACACAGAAAAGACGCGGAAAAACCATAAACGCGGAAAATGAAGTAAAAAAAATGGAGACAAACGGTAATAGTAGCTGTTTGTCATATTGTGATCAATCAATGACAGACAAGACAGCTTCCTCCATACTGCGTCTATTTTCCTTTAAAGTGAGAGCCTGTGTTTGCCAGACCTTCGTTATTTTATTACAACTGATAGTTTGTACGCTCATGCCATTGGACTAGGTAGACTAACTTGGCAGAGCTGGTTCAATTTTATTCTGCATCAGATGTTATGCTCAACGACGAGTCTCCACTAAGAGTGAGAGGGGTTTAGAGTTTAGACCTTAGTCCACCACGCTGACGCAATCTGGATTGGCAGGCTTCACACACGTAGAGAATTAAGAAAATTTTCAGCTATGCAGGTTTCCTCACGATGGTTTTCCTTCACGGTTTGAGATACGTGACATATTTTTCTTAAAATGCACATAAGGTCCATGCTCCGGACCGGATTCAAACCTACACCCTCAGAATCGAAGGCAGAGGTCATATCCACTGACTGGGCTATCACGTCTCATAAAGTGATAATAGAAAATCCTAAATTGACCAAAGCTCGAAATTGAAGCTAGGACCTCTACGACGACATCATTATCAACTGCGCTATAGAGAACGAAACATACGAGTAAAACTAAACCACAGAGGTCATAAGAATCAGAATAGGTAACTTAGAATTTATTAAAAGCACGCTGGCTGCCGTGTCTATTTGCCACGGAATGCAGTTTGTTACGTAGTAATTGTTTCCTTCTTCGGATAATCGTTTCTTGGTTAAGTATTTTAATTTTAGAAATGTTTTAACTATTCTATAAAGTATAGTTTCACCAAGTAGGTAAGCTTGTTTAATGTTTTATAACACATTTGCTCGTAAAGTATCTCTTAATTCAACAATATCAATATTGTAATTTATCTCATTACGCACGTGTGCCGTAATGTAAAGTAAAATGCACATGTACTGTAATGTAATATAAAATCTTTATCATCCGTCTAAAAACAAACGGTACTTTTTTAAACCTTAGCAAAAAGTTTTTATGTCAGAAAAGTGCTCAACATTTTATGAATAAAATTAACTTTGTGAGACAAAATATAATAAATTAACATTTAGTTATTTTAATAATTTTGACAATAAATGACAACCATTTATATGTAACATAAACACAAAAATATTAATTTACTTTATGAATAATACTGGCTGTTTTTGGTGCATTTGCTTAAAAAACCCTAAAAAATGTCATCATAAGGAAAACAAGCAAAGATGAAAATTCATTTTCAGAAAGTGTGTTCAAAGTGTGTTTCTCGTAAATGTATTACAAAACGTTGTATGACATACGTGCGCTTTGATAATTACAGCCTTTACTTCCTTGCTATATAGCTCTCGCCAAGGCTCGAGCTTGCAATATCGCCTCGGCTATAATTTTCAACTTACGCACTTCATAATGTACTATTATAACACATTTGCACAAGTGTCTCTTATATCAGCTAATTCAATATCGTAATGTATCTCAATACGCACTTGTGCGTTATCGTAATGCCGGCTCCACATTAGTGCCGCGAAGCTTCGTGTACAGGCGCGAACGTGAATGTGGGCGGTTTTCGCGGGGTTCACGCACGTTCACGTCTGATCCCGATCAGAGTCTGTATTTTGTCCCGCGACAAAGGGTTCGCGCCTCCTTCGCGCGGCGTTAACGCATACACATCCACATTCATGGCCCCGCGTCAGTTTGCTGATTACTACGAAGCAACAAAGTTATTGCTACAGCAGATTCTACCTCCATTTCGCGGCTGGTTTCAAACGATTGTAAGCATCCCGTGAATGTTGAGGGCACGGACTCGTGCTGTGAATTCATGGTGAGAATTCGCACGTTAATTTACGGCACTAATGTGGAGCTGGCATAATATAAAACCCACGATTTATCATGCGTCGAAAAACGGTGACAAGTTAGGCCTCTTTACCATGGAGCTATACTAAAAACTAGTTTCAATAATACTAAAAACGCCAATGTATCAGCCCTCAACGTGAAAAACAAATACCTAACACGTTATTTGGGCTATCTCTATCGTCCGCGATCTATTTCGAGCCAGTGTAAATAAGGAATGGAGTTTTTCAATTCGGAGACAGATGTTAGTTCCGAGTGTAAACACGGCAAGCGCTCTACTATAAACAGTCTGTTTTGGTTACGGAAAAACAATCAAGATTTCGTGTTATACGTAGAAACATCATAAGAAAAGATATAAGGTTAGGTAATACATTTTCCTTAACCTACTCTATGTATAGTACGAGTTGTTATAGCCAATAGGGATGATGACCAACTTTTAAATTATATATAAATTAAGAGTATACTAATAGTAAAGCAATTTTGTAAAAGGAACAGGGTATCTGCGATCATTACTTTCGGAGCTACAGGGATTTAAAGGGTCAGATTTGCGGCGCTGCCGCGGATCCCAGAAAAACGCCCCATACAAAATGACACGAACTAATGACGTCGTAGGCAATGTAATGATCGTTAGATTTGTATGTGCGTTCAAACAAAATTACTAATATCTTTGTTATTTGTGCGTTTATGTTTATAGTTCATATATTAAAAAATGTCACATTTAATGTAAAGAAGCTAAAACTGTATGAATTTTCATTTAATTACGATAATATATTTTTAATAGATTTTGAAATTTTATAATCTCATTTATTTTGCAAATATCCAGACAATCTTTGCTTTTTATGCATAAATTATTTAACATTGACCCTATTTACCCGAATGTATCATAAAAATCAATATATTCAAACCTAGTCAGCATCCCCATTCTTATTATACTTTTATGTTATTTACTGCATTGTAATTCCATTAATTTATTATTTATTATACAGGCGGTGTTTCTTTATAAGTACATTTATTTGTAATTTTTACTCATAAATGTTAAAGTTTGTAAACGTGTTGATTGTTGGTAAACTTAATAGGAAAGATAGGATGTTCCATGATGTTGGTGAAAACGTTTTATAAACACATCAACTTATTACATGAGTTATGTAATTTAATCAAGGAAGTAGGAGTAGGAGATGGTAAGGTCGATATAATATGTAAGGCAGATTAAAATCTAAATCTACAAAAATATTATAGGTACAGTGACCACGATTTTACGATCAAGTACAGGATTTTTATCAAAGTATCATACTAACCACCCCTAACCACCCTTATCACCATCCCAACATTTTTTTTTTTCAATTTGTTTGAATACGCTAGTTGATATTTTTATAAAAGTACTTAAATTTTTCATTCATTCATTTCAAGTTTGGAAGTCCCTACAAAAGGCCTATGTCCTGCAGTGGACGTCCATCGGCTGATATGATGATGATGATGATGATGATGACTTAAATTTTTCATTAGCGTTCTACTAGATTGAAAAAATAAATATTTTATGATAATTCGATCCAAAACTCCCAAAAGCCCGTGATGGTCTATATTTTAACAGTTTCATGACGTCACGTAACATTATATTAAATCTTAACCGAAAGTAATAGTTAATGATTAGTTTGACGTATATTCCTTTAGTGACATCAAGTAACACCGTGGCTTCACAAAATGGACAACAGCGTTTTCGACGTTTGGAAAAATTGAGTTTTTTAAATTAAGTTTTCTATGAAATCTTTAACTTTTGTCAATTAATATTGATATATTTTGGACTCTTATTCCATGTACTACACAAAATTATTATTGTTTATATTAAACTTTATATGACTACTACCCTATTTGTATGCCAAAAGACTTTGTCGGGTCAGTTAATGCTGGAAAAGAAACAGCGTATATTTTGTCCCTCACTCAGCGCGGACATAACAATCCCTGTGTCAATTGTTCATGATCGCTTTGTTTGTCATCGCTCCCGTTATAGCTTCTGAATTAGGGATTTATTTTTGTTAGCCCCTAAGCAGCTATTTATGGATCACTGGAATAATTTAAGAATACGCAAGTTTTGCTATATGTATTCGTCTCTATTAAAGAAAGAAGTAGGATAAGAATATGAATTTAAATAGTTCGTATTCATAACTACTCCATTGGTCCAGTGGTTAACTTATGTGGCTTCGTATCATAAGGTCCGAGGTTCAAGTTCAGGGTATTCTTTAAGAAAATTTTCTGAAAAAAAAATCTCAGCGCGGAGTTGGGAAGTTGGTGGTATTACACCCGTGAATGGAAAGTATTTTAAACATTTAAGTAACATTAAATCATGAGTGTCTGGGAATTTTCAAGATTTTTTTTTAACTTGGTCCAATAAAATATGTTTATTTCTACTTTATAGGTATTGTAAAAATCTCGTGTCGCGGTGTCCTATTTTAATGCAACTTTTTTGTGTGCACATCGGGTAGGTCTGAGAATCAGCCAACATCTATTTTTCTTACCCTAAAAAATGATACCAACAGTCTAAAATGTTGAGGTATAAAGCACAACAACTTTTTTTTTTATTCTTTACAAGTTAGCCCTTGATTACAATCTCACCTGATGGTATGTGATGATGCAATCTAAGATAGATGCGGGCTAACTTGTTAGGAGGTGGATGAAAATCCACACCCCTTTCGGTTTCTACACAACATCGTACCGGAACGCTAAATCGCCTGGCGGTACGTTTTTGTCGGTAGGGTGGTAACTAGCGGTCGAAGCCTCCGACCAGCCAGACCTGGACCAATTAAGAATGTCAATCGGCCCAGCCGGGGATCGAACCCAAGACCTCCGTCTTGTAAATCCACTGCGCCACGGAGGCCGTCAAAATCATAATTATATTCTACGTGTCCATAACATTTTTATTCGTCGATTCAGACATGATTCAAACAAATCAATAGCGATCATTATAATCGATTAATTGATAATTGATTGTAAACGCACTTTCACTGTTACCCAACATTGCGATCGTGACAAAAATCGAACTTGCCGGTTAAACCGAATGAAGCGGTTATAACGTGATTGATTTCTATTACTGATTAATTTTTAATAGGACACCATTTGTATGGTGGCCATACATCTGTAAATATTAGGACATGACTAAATTGGTGAAGCGGACTTCATATTATAAATAACAACTACATCGTGGCCGCTAAGACAATAATATTTATCTAGGCTAAACTTATTATAAAAATAAAATAAAAGGAAATATCATTATATCTACAAATATAAAATTAAAATAAATTAAAACTAATACCTAAAAGTACTTATCAAAGTTTGCCGCCCTTGGTAGGGTGCCCATCACGCAGGCAGCATTCCCGCGTTGAATTGCGATTGAAATTCTTTGCGCGAGAAAGCTGCCCGCCCGAGGGTCGCCTGTTGCCTCTCTGAGGGGTTTGCTGATCTCCTTGTGGAGGGTCTAGTGTCTCGACGCCAAACGGGATGAATTCATATTGGGCGCCGAGACAACTGTATTTCTGTAAGTTTCGTGGCAGCTATAATTATCGATGCTAATATATAAAGAGGATAAATTTGATTGTTTGTTTGCATTAAATGATGATGCCCACGCAGAGCTCTCCTCTGCCCCCCGTGCGCTCGACTTCACACCCGCGCAGTCTGTTCCCCCGTCGCCCGCTTATCATGGGAGTGTCATCAACGAACTTGCCAAGCTATAGTTAATTTATTTTTGATAGGAATTTACTGGAACACTCTTAATAGATTGGGAGTGAGTTAAAAGTTCATTAATAAATAAAGTTATAGGACTTCTATATACTTTGTTATATGTATGGGGGTTGGAGCTGTTCACGTCCGTAGGATGTACCTAAATTAGTTATTCTAATACCCGTAACCCTACACGTGACCCCTGGGTGGTGCTAATCGAACAGCAAGTTTTTAGGTGGTAGGCTCCGGCCGAGGCTTGTGATACCACCATGTGAGCAAAGCCGCTCCGCCAAGTGATTCTTCGCGTTCCGGAGCGTTGCTCACAGTAGCTATTTAGTTGAGGTTGGGTATGTACAGTTGCGCTATGTTTTTCATGACAAGTTTCCTGTTTTGCTTGGTGGATGCACTGGACGTCTCGATTTGGAGGCTAGCGGGATCCGAAGCACGGTGCACCGCTGGCCGACCGCAGGCAGTAGGGGGCCCAATTGTAGGCTAGCCACCTACGAGAGGCTGCCCCGCCACCTTTTAGCGAAAAATCTTGGAATGGCTTTCATTGTGCCGGTTGGCGACCGGTGAGAGGTCCCGTTGACGAGTTCCAAGGGGGTTCGGGCGTCCCCGCAGCCTCCAGTCGAGCCTTCCATCAGTGCTATCCCCTTGTAAACAGTGAAGTCTAGAAGCAGAGCGCCTCGTACAACTGCCATCCTCCTGCCTATTCACCCCGTTTTTTACTATAAATGAAACAAAAAAAGAAGAAATATAAGTATAAACAGCGGCTGCACCACCTCTCACTCAAAGTGCACCTCACGAACATACGAGGATTGCACTCTAATCTCCTAGCAGTCCATCACCATCTGGAGACTGAAAGGCCGCACTTGATGTTTCTTACGGAGACGCAAATTGGAAATCCAGCAGACAGTTCATACTTGCATTATCCTGGCTACTCTCTAGAGTGTAATTTCAAACCTCATGCCGGAGTTTGCATGTATGTACGTAATGATGTCTGCTGCCGACGCCTACGTAATCTTGAGATACCCAATTACTCAGTCTTGTGGTGTTTACTAGACACTGGTACCCAGCAAACGATATATGCTTGTGTCTATCGCTCTCATGATGGTGATAGTGAGACGACTAAGCTTTTCGAATACCTCAGCGATTCGGCCGATATTGTTCTTCAACGGTATCCAGGTGCTAACATGGTTATTTTGGGAGATTTCAATGCGCATCATAAAGATTGGCTATTCCCGTTTGAGAAAACGGACCATGCTGGAAGGGAAGCGTATAATTTTGCCTTATCCCTAGATCTCTCCCAACTAGTCCAGGAAGCGACTAGAATACCTGATGTTGACGGACATACACCCAATTGTCTTGACTTAGTGCTGACTACCGACCCAGATCAATTCTCGATATCAGTATCATCGCCACTTGGTACTTCTGATCATTGTGTGGTAAGGTCAATTTCCAGTCTCCATCCCACCGTTTCCAACCCTGGCTGCTTAAGACGGATCTGGAAATTTAAGTCAGCTAATTGGGATGAGATGCGTCATTTTTTTGCTTCTTATCCCTGGCACCAGATTTGCTTCTCTTCCGATGATCCGTCGAGCTGTGAAAGAGCAATATCCGAGGTGATACATCAGGCAATGGAATATTTTATTCCATTTTCTGATGTGTCCCTTGATGGTAAGACCCCAAAGTGGTACAATGCTGATTGTGCCTCAGCCGAGGCCCTTAAACAATCGGCATTTGTGACCTGGGCACAAGCTCGTTGTCAAATGGCTCCGGATTTGAAATTGAAAAAACGAGAGTATAATGTTGCTGCCAAGTCTTACAAAAAGGTGTTAAAAAAAGCTCGTTTCTCACGTACAAAACGCATTGGCAATAAATTAGCCACCTATCCTAGTGGTACCAAAGCTTTTTGGTCTTTAGCCAAATCTGTAGAAAGGAACTTTTGTCGACCATCGTTGAATCTTGAGATACCCAATTACTCAGTCTTGTGGTGTTTACTAGACACTGGTACCCAGCAAACGATATATGCTTGTGTCTATCGCTCTCATGATGGTGATAGTGAGACGACTAAGCTTTTCGAATACCTCAGCGATTCGGCCGATATTGTTCTTCAACGGTATCCAGGTGCTAACATGGTTATTTTGGGAGATTTCAATGCGCATCATAAAGATTGGCTATTCCCGTTTGAGAAAACGGACCATGCTGGAAGGGAAGCGTATAATTTTGCCTTATCCCTAGATCTCTCCCAACTAGTCCAGGAAGCGACTAGAATACCTGATGTTGACGGACATACACCCAATTGTCTTGACTTAGTGCTGACTACCGACCCAGATCAATTCTCGATATCAGTATCATCGCCACTTGGTACTTCTGATCATTGTGTGGTAAGGTCAATTTCCAGTCTCCATCCCACCGTTTCCAACCCTGGCTGCTTAAGACGGATCTGGAAATTTAAGTCAGCTAATTGGGATGAGATGCGTCATTTTTTTGCTTCTTATCCCTGGCACCAGATTTGCTTCTCTTCCGATGATCCGTCGAGCTGTGAAAGAGCAATATCCGAGGTGATACATCAGGCAATGGAATATTTTATTCCATTTTCTGATGTGTCCCTTGATGGTAAGACCCCAAAGTGGTACAATGCTGATTGTGCCTCAGCCGAGGCCCTTAAACAATCGGCATTTGTGACCTGGGCACAAGCTCGTTGTCAAATGGCTCCGGATTTGAAATTGAAAAAACGAGAGTATAATGTTGCTGCCAAGTCTTACAAAAAGGTGTTAAAAAAAGCTCGTTTCTCACGTACAAAACGCATTGGCAATAAATTAGCCACCTATCCTAGTGGTACCAAAGCTTTTTGGTCTTTAGCCAAATCTGTAGAAAGGAACTTTTGTCGACCATCGTTGCCGCCTCTGCTGAAACCTGACGGATCACTGGTTGTTACTGCAACTGAAAAGGCAAACCTTCTGGCCTCTCATTTTGCTAACAATTCAGTCTTGGACACTGGGAATTCTTGTCCCCCTAACCTCCCTATATGTGACTCTGTAATGTCGGAGGTGCATATCCATCAAAAGGAGGTTCTAAGAGTAATCCGGTCTCTAGACGTACATAAAGCCAGCGGTCCTGATGGTATCCCGGCAATAGTTCTGCGTTATTGTGCACCCGAATTAGCTCCTATCTTGACACGTCTGTATCGCCTATCTCTGAGAACATCTCGAGTTCCTAAATCCTGGAAGATTGCAAATGTACAACCCGTACCAAAGAAAGGAAGTCGTGCCGACCCATCAAACTATAGGCCTATCTCAATCATCTCAATCTTGTGTAAGAGCATGGAAAGAATAATAAATACCAAGCTCTTAGCATACCTTGAGTGTCATGATCTTCTCTCAGACAGCCAGTATGGTTTTCGCCAAAATAGGTCTGCTGGAGATTTGCTCGTGTATGCAACTCATGTTTAGGGTGAGGCAATTGATAAGCACGGAGATGCACTTGCTGTCTCTCTCGACATATCTAAGGCATTTGACAGGGTCTGGCACGATAGCCTCATTAGTAAGCTTCCAGCGTATGGACTTCCACCGAGCTTGTGTGACTTTTCGTTCACTCAAAAAGTCGGATATCCATCCGACTTTTTGAGTGAACGATCCTTCCGAGTGGTTACTGATGGCTGTTCATCGGATCTAATGGCTATTAACGCTGGAGTTCCTCAAGGGTCGGTACTTTCCGCTACTCTTTTTTTACTGCATATTAATGACCTGCTGAAACCTGGAACCCTTGGTTATGCAGATGACAGTACAGTAACGGAAAGATATTTATCCGGACCGCGCGCCGGTGGAACTGAAACTAACGAACTCAGGGAGGCGATGGTTTCTCGATTGAACTCTACCCTAAAGGAAGTCTCCGAATGGGGCGACGCTAATTTAGTTCAGTTCAATGCAACCAAAACGCAGGCATGTCTACTGACGGCAAAACGGACTCCTTTTCCATTTACACCTACATTCAGAAATGTATCCTTGCCTATCACTGACCACATCGATCTCCTGGGTGTCGATATTTCGGCTAACATCAACTTTGGGCGGTCCATAGAAACTAAAGCCAAAACCGCGGCCAAAAAACTTGGAATACTCCGTAAGGTTAAGCAGTACTTCTCCTCACAGCAATTACTTACTCTATATCAGGCCCAAGTCCGGTCTTGCATGGAGTACTGCAGCCATCTTTTTGACGGCTCAGCCAAATACCAATTGGCTGCTTTGGATGCTGTGGATCGCCGAGCCAGGAGACTCATTGGCACAGATTCACCGCTTTTGACGAAACTCCAGACTCTTGAGCATCGGCGGAAAGTTGCCAGTTTATCGGTGTTTTATAGGATATATTTTGGAGAATGTGCTCAGGAGCTATTCGATGTCATACCACCTTCGCCTTTTTACCATCGCACCGCAAGACATCGGGTGGGTTTTCATCCCTATGTTGTAGATGTCCCTAGGACCCGTACAAAACGCTTTGCGTCTTCTTTTCTCATACGCACGGCTAAGGTTTGGAATACCCTTCCCAAGTCTGTGTTTCCTGAATATTATAACTTGGGTATCTTCAAAACAAGAGTGAATAGGCACCTTCTAGGCAAGCGTGTCCCATCTTAGACTGTATCTACACTTACCATCAGGTTAGATCATGGTCAAACGCGAGCCTATTTGCATTAAAAAAAAAAAAAAAAAATGTATAATTAGATACCTAATCAACTATCAACGATAATCCAACAAACTACTTTTTTCACAAATCTTGCCGAATAAGTAAATACCTACAATAGCAATAAAATCAGTCGAAACTATGCATTTAATTCTGGATTATCTAAACAAGGTCTAGGTCTAATTAAAATCAGTCTACAAAAAATAGTTCAAATACCTAATTCTTTAATGTAAAATTAAGATGAAATCTTTCTTTTACAGTAACAATAATTCTTAAGTCACGAAACAATTTAGTATGGCCCTATTAAATAGAGAAATGAAAACAAGAATGTATCGCAACAAGTTAGTTTTAACTAAGTTTACAACCCAATAGACACTAAGAGTGACTTCAGACTAGCGTATTTTTTTGCGCGTGTCGTTTCAGCATACGCGCTTACACACGCGCTACATAACGCGCTTAAAAAAATCGGACTCGCGTAAGCGGGCATATTTTGGCGTGTTCGCTCAAACCGGTGGTGTCGTGTCAATCATCGTGTCGTCATCATACATTTTGTATGCGACACATCAGAAACCTTAAATAGAAGCAGGCGTTACTTTGCGGAAGTTCATCATGATTATATGTACATATAATGATTGATTTATTTTGCTGCACGTTATAGAGTCAACATCTCCTGAGGATGCTCCGGTTTCGGGGTGAAACGTACGTAGAGAGTATTTTGTCGGACCTG